>NC_090021.1:94064790-94174790 GCF_037176765.1 Anolis sagrei
AAAAAACAAAAGGCTAAACTGCAACCCTTTACAGTTTAACAGGAAACATCTGCTGTTTCCTCCAGTTAAAAATGCAAGCCTTATGCTGATCCAAAAGTAAGCGGCTACATGCACAGTTCTTAAGGTGATTTTGCAAAGTACCCTCTTCTTTTACTATGAAAGCTGTGCTTTTTGTAATTTGTTGTAAGCCATCTAGGGTTTTGTCCTGGGCGAGAAGTGGATATAAAATCAAATATATTAAACAATCCCTGTCTACTGGCTGACATCATGTTAGTGAGTTTTGATAAAGTAGTCCCAGTTTGTGTTGTCATAACCCACCTTTTTAGGGTGTTGCTAAGGTCACAATCCATTCAGTGTTGCCTATCCCCAGCATGTAGGGTGCAGTGATTCAGACATTCCTTATAAAAACATCCTAGACAAGAAGATATATAGACATTCTGCATTCAAACAATAGCCACATTGACATGGAGCTTGCCCCTGGTGGGATAGCTGATTGATTCAGACTTTTTTTTTGTTAATTACCCTGGAATATATCTCAGGAAAGCCAGATGGGCACGTACACATACTGTTGGTTCATTTGCCTCAGTTGGGAGGTTTTTCCACCCAAAATCTATATAAAAGGCAGCTGGGCATCAAGATTATTCATTTGAGTTCCAGGTCTTCTTGCAGCTTCTGTCTCTGCTAGAAGCTCCTTATCTTAGCTATTGAATACTTCCTGCTGGCTAGCTCCTTTTTATACTGATTTTTTTTCTCCCTCTCTTTCACCACTTCCCAAGAATCTGCCAATTATGACAGAAGATCTCATTAGTTTATTCTGAAGTCCTGGTTCTAGTCCTAAGGACTTTGGTTGCCTTGTTCTCCTCCAAAATCTTCAATGAAGCCTCTTTTCTTTCATATTCCGACCAGTCACAACACTTTCCATCAAAAAAAATTCAAGAAAGGTAATCCATCCACCCTTTCATTGTGAAGCAACTGGACACACTGACTAATTTTTTGGACCTGTTGTTTACTACTTTTGAAGCCTCTTTATAATATTTTCAGATCCGCAATGCATGTTGTTTTGATTGCCATTTATGTAATAAAATTGTCCTGTGGCTATGTGTTGTTAGGTTCAATGTGCAATGCTGTCAACAATCTCTTAGAAGAACAAGTATGGGTTCTTACATGTGCTCTGAGAGCACAACTGCTAAGTACTGCTTACTGCTGAAACTGAGAGGGTAGTTCCACTAGTGTCTAGAAGTAGGGAATGAACAACTGAAGTGAACAGTGTCATGACAGGATTGTGATAGAACCTAGTCCCCTCACAGTACAGGAAAGGCACCAATCTGAATAAGTGTACTACTGCTGCACTGGCCAGAAAAGAGAGGGGCACTGAAAACAGGTGAAGCAGAACTTGTGAACAGTGGCCATGTACATTAACTGGAGCAGTGGGAAATTCCAGAATGTTCTTCAGTGTGTGAACTCTGCATTCAAATGAAATTTGACTAACGTCTACAACTTAATGGCAAATAGTCCAGAGTTACTACTCAGGAAATATTATTATGCTACTTCTGAGCTAAAAGTTGTGAGAGATGACAAATAGTTACTATTTACTCAACTTAAGCCACATTATCATATGATCCATGTATGATTCCACAGCAAGCTGGTTTCAAGAAAGGGAAAAGCTGCACATCACAAGTATTGAACCTGACTCAGCACATAGAAGATGGTTTTGAAAGGCAGCAGATTACGGGAGCTGTCTTCATAGACTTGTCAGAAGCTTATGATACTGTAAATCAGCACCTTCTCCTGAGAAAAAAACCCTATAATATCACAAAGGATTACCACCTTGCCTGCTACATAGAAATCTGTTACTAAACAAGGTTTGTTGAGTTCCAGGGTCAGAAAAGCAAATGGCAAAAAAGAAGAATGGTCTGCCTCAGGGGAGCGTGCTTGCTCCATCAATGTTTAACATTTACACAAATGACCAGCCATTGCCAGAAGGGACAGAGTTTCATCTATGCTGACGATCATGCCATCATCGCTCAAGAAGGGAGCTTTGAAATGGTTGAACAGAAGCTCTCCGAAGCTTTAGCTGCTCTTACTGCGTATTACAGGGAAAACCAGCTGATTCCTAATCCATCTAAAATGCAGACATGTGCTTTTCATCTTAAGAACAGACAAGCATCCCGAGTTCTGAGGATTACCTGGGAAGGAATCCCACTGGAGCATTGCAGTGCACCCAAATACCTGGCAGTTACCCTGGACTGTGTTCTGATTCACAAGAAGCACTGCTTGATTATCAAGCAAAAAGTGGGTGCAAGAAATATCATACGAAAGCTGACTGGCACAACTTAGGGATCACAAGCATAAACAGCGAAGACATATCCCCTTGTGCTTTGCTACTCTGCTGCTTAGTATGCATGACTAGTGGATGTGGCTCTTAATGAGACATGCTGCATTATCACAGGATGCCTACACCCCACACCGCTGGAGAAATTATACTGTTTAGCTGGTATTGCACCACCTGATATCCATTGGGAAGTAGCAGCCAGTAATGAAAGGACCAGACATCTCCAGCTCAGCCCATGTATGGATATCAGCCAGCATTCCAATACCTTAAATCAAGAAATGTGTTCCTAAGATCTACAGAGATACTTGCAGGAAGACCTCAGCAAACAAGAGTCCAAAAGTGGCAAGTTAAAACCCAGAACCTCAATCAGTGGCTGATACTGGATGGGAAACTCTTCTGGGCACACAGAAGACTAAGCAACTTGGAAGATGCTGAACAGATTGTGCTCTGATTCTACAAGATGCAGATCCAATCTTAAGAAATGGAGCCACAAAGTGGAGACCACAGCATGTATGTGTGGAAAACAGCAAACCACAGACCACCTACAACCTGAGCCCTGCCACATGCACAATGGAAGATCTTATTACAGCAACAACAAAGCACCTCAAGTGGTCAGCTTCTGGTCAAAGGAAATTTAGTATAATGACAAGTTTTTAACTTTGTGGTTTTTTGCATATTATAACTGTATTCTCAATTCATCTCTGACATAATAAATAAATAAATAAATAAATCATATGAGCAACATATGGCAATGTGTCAGTTCAATTGGACAAAACAATAGTCTGCCTATCATTTGATAACCATATTCTACAGCCCTAGGACAGATTTTTATATAGGCTTTTCAAAAAGGAACTTGATCCAGATGCTGTAGTTGGTTTATTTTTATAACCCCTAAATGCCAGTGGAAAACTAAGAAAACGTATTCTACAATGTACAAGCTACATACAAAAATAATCTACTTAGACATTTTCTATGGAAACAGCATGTTCAAATGCTCTGATGCCAAACAACTTACATAATAGACACTGTCGTGTCCTTTATATGGATAGTCTCAACACCCACCTTAAAATCAAGTAACAGTTCATGAGCGCAACTAAAAAAAATCAGTTTTGAATTTTCTGAAGTAGCTTCTGTGCCACAGGTTTGAACTCTGTTTCCCAATAAAGTTTGTGATAATCTCTTAAATCGTTGTCAAAATTGTGATCCAGGGCCAATTCTTCATCTGCAGTGAAAGGGGCAATGTCTATATTAGTAAATAATGAACAAATGATTACTAAATTTCAGTTTGTTAACCTGGTACCTATTAAACATGCCCCCCGCCCAACACAGGGCTGCTTCTAGTATGAGTAGGTAAAAATGAAGGAAAGTTGTATCTAATTTTAACAATTCTTTTCATTGTTCTTGTATAGACACAGCCCGACATCACTTTATAGATCTGCATATAATATAAACTACCATCCTCGTTCTCTTAGCCTCATGACCTGGAGCAGGGTCTCAGGCCCCTTCCACACAGCTGAATAAAATCCCACATTATCTGCGTTGAACTGGGATATGTAGTATATAGAAGTGTGGACTCAGATAACCCAGTTCAAAGCAGATATTCTGGGTTATTCTGCCTTGATATTCTGGGTTATATGGCTGTGTATATGAGCCCTCAGACAGTCAAGAAGACCTTCAATTTCTTGTTAATTAGGCTATCACTCGGTGGCTTGTAAAATTGTTAACAAATGCAATTTTAGCTGTGTTTAGAACAAAATGTATTGGTTCTAAGTCCAGCCCAAAGCTAGAAGACTGGAGGTGCTTCTGCACTGTAGTATTAATTCAGGTTGACCTTAGGTCTATGCTGTGTAATCATAGAATCATAGTTTGGACAGGCACCAGCACCCTTTGACAGAGAAGGCTAAAGACCCTGAAAAACTACAACTCCCACAATTCTATAGCATTGAGCTATGGTAATAGGGTAAAACTGCATTAATTCTACTAAGTGCAAGTATAAAGAGAAGGGATGACAACATAATTATGAAATGTGTACAGTAATAGTACACATTTCATAATTATTCTAGTCAACGTACAGTGCTATCTCTTGAATCGGTCATAAGATCAGCTGAATTTTTAAAACTCTGGCTGAATTTCCCCCTTCCATTTCCTGCTGTGTTAATTTACTCTAGGCAGCGGGGTAACTAATTCATGTCTATTTGCCAGCATTGAAACTCATACACAAGTCCTTAAAATGCTGTGTTATCTAACAGGAGGATCACTGAGTATGCTGGCACCTGCTTCCCTCTACCTTTGGTAAGTGTGCCAATGGTAGAACTGCAGTTTGCAATGGGTGGATGTGAGGTGCCCACCCGTTTGGATTTCCCACTGTATCCTAAGGGAGATATTTTCTGTTGCATTGTGCATCACTTGCCTCACCGATTGGGATTCTGAACAAAGGGGTATTACTGTTGCCAACAGTGACAAATGTATCTATTATGAATTTGTCTCATGTCATTTTAAAGCAATTTTAACCAAAAAGCCACCTTATGCTAGTGGCCATTACTATATCACATAACAGCAAATTCCACACATTAAATACAAATTTTGTGAAGTACTTCCATTTACTTTCAATAGATATTTCCCGAGGATTTTTTAAAATTATGTAAGTGGGAAGAAAAAGTATCTTGCTCAATTCAATATTTTATTAATGTCTCTTTAGTAGATCAACCATCCCATAAAGTTGATTTAAAAAAAAACATTGTGGCTTTTCTACCTAGAAAAAGTACTTTAGTTACTCTGTAATTTCAGTCATTCTTTTCTAAGGTACGACAACATGACTGTCTTGGGACAAAGTAGAACGATAAACAGCATTGCAAACATGGCTGCAGTTGAGGGGAACTTTATCTGCAAGGAGATGGGGAAGGAGGGAACTGATATACTGCAAAAGCAGCTGTGAAGGGCTGCAGAACAGTCGTGCATGAACAATGCTCAAAATGCCCTTTGGGGAAGAGAACATAGCTCGGTTACAGAACCAGCATTTCCTTTTTTTTAAAAATAATGCAAGATTGGTGGGAAGTGACCACTTCCTGGAGAGTAGAAAGTCAATGCAAGCCAAAGCAGTCTACCTTAATACAAGACAGCTTCTTGCATGTCTTGTATTTCTTATGAGTAAGAAATAGTAAGATCAGCCTTAAAAGCTTACCTAAAAATGATGTAAGGAGACCTAGCAAAGTATCTGAATCATGATCTTCAAAGCATGGCTGAGCACTTGTAAAACTCTCACTATAGTTCCACAAAGTTTTGCATATTAAACAAGCAAGCTGCCAGTCCATAGGCCCAAAGTCTCTTAAACAGTCAATTAACCTGTGCAATGATGGAGAAAAGGTAAAGCATTTTAACATGTTTGCCTTTCTGTAGTCACTATTACCCAGCAGAGCTGGGATCTCTTTGTGAAACACTTTTAATTACTATTATGATTATGATTACAGTAGAGTCTCGCTTATCCAGTGTTCCGTATTATGCAACATAGTGTGCCTCCTGTCCAGATCCACAGCTGTTTCAATACACTGCAATGTTGTGGTGTTAAAATCGTAAATACAGTAATTACTATATAATATTAATGTGTATTGAACTGCTTTTTCTGTTGATTTGTGGTAAAGCATGATGTTTTGCTATTTAATTTGTAAAATTGTAACGTAATTTGATGTTTAATAGGCTTTTCCTTAATCCCTTCTTATTATCCAACATTTTGGCTTATCCAATGTTCTGCCGGCCCAATTTATATTGGATAAGCAAGGCTCTACTGTATTATCATTTATATCCCGCTTTATCTCTCCCAAAGGAGACTCAACACGGCTTAACGAAAAAGCATTAACATACAATTTAAAATATACAAATATGCAAACTTTAAAACAGGACTAAACACACGGTATTTTTAAAATCCCAGTTAAAAACCATGAAAACATATCCAAAGTTTTAATGGTAGCACAAGGAGATTAAAGGGAAAAAAAAGAAATGAAAATGGCAATAGCCTCTTCCCCTATATGTACATCATCAGTAAAAATCAGCCAAGCCACTCACTCAGGTTTCCTGAACTCACTTTTTAATTCCTCCTCCTTCGTTCAATATACTACGCCTGCTTTTATCCACAGTAAGGTTGAGGAGAACTCCACAGGCCGAAAAGCAGACCTCTTGGTGTTTGGCATCAAGCAAAGCAATCATGAATTTGTACACTAAGACAGCACAACAACAAATAATTATTTTACAGGATAAACCTACCTTTTAGTAGCTCTTTCACAGAGCTCATTAAATCAAATAAGCTTAGAATGTGAAGCACCTTCACTATAAGAAAAGTATTATAGTGTATATGCTTAGAAAATGTTAGAAGTTGCAGAGGCAGCATTCAAAGGTTATTTATCCTTGTGGCAAGCAAAGTGAAGCCCTCCCCAAGGATGTTTGTGTGAGCCTCGGCATTTCCAAAATCTCCGAACAGAATATTGTTTTCTGATCCCAAAAAGGTGAATTGCTGTTCCTGGAAGTCTCCAGTTGCAATCGTTTATATTTTAAATGGGTTGAAAGGTGTGCCTGCACTGTTTGACATAAAAATATCAATTTCTGAGAATCAGAAATAGAATTCTGGTCACTTCGAGGTTTTTTTTATTTTTTATTTTCCACTCAGCCCCAGAGGGTCCAGCTGACCCTGACTTCAATGCAAGTGTAGAGCAATATGATCATAACATGAGTTATTTAGCTTCTTTACCATAATAACTATAACAATGTGTTTTAATTTAATATGTTTTAATTTGTAATAATTTTTTTTATGTTTGTTTTAAGGCATTGAATGGTTGCCTATATGTATGCCTCCATGAGCCCCCTTTGGGTTTGAGAAAGGCAGGGCATAAATAGGGTAAATAATACATAAATAAAGAAATTTTATTCACAGATCAGTCACACTTACACTGAGATATCTTCTCTGCTTACGTCTTTACCTACATCCTCACTAGTTTCATAACAAGAAATGTAATCAAGTCTTCCTGAAATTCTAGCAATTTTAGTCTTTTTCAATTCATAGTCATGGAGATTTGTCATAAACACTCTGGTCAAGTCAACTACTCAGACACCACAGATAATATTGCTAGACATGGGGACAGAGGTGGAGAAGACCAGTATACATTACCATTCATATCCTCTTACAGTAGGTGTCTGTGCTTTCATATACATTGTATTTTCAGGCCCCTTAAAATATGAGCAGACAACATTGTGTGTTTATGGGATTAATATTAGTTTATATAGCTAGGTCACTTGAAGGGAGCCAATGTGGTGTAGTGGTTTGATCACTGGACTATAACTGGACATCAGGGTTCAAATCCTTGTTCAGCTATGGAAGCCCACTGGGTGAACTTGGCCAAGGCCCCTTCCACACAGCTGAATAAAATCCCTTTGAACTGGAATATATGGCAGTGTTGACTCAGATAATCCAGTTCAAAGCAGATATTGTGAGATTTTCCATCTTGATATTCTGGATTATATGGCTGTGTGGAAGGGCCCGAAGCCACACCTTCAAAGCCCCAATGGAATGCAATGGAAAACATTCTCTGAAGAATTATTGCCAAGAGAACCCCATGATAAGTTTATCTTTAAGGTAGTCATAAGTTTGTTTGTTAAAAAATGCAATACAACTGTTTAGTTTGCTCCTGACACGATAAATAAAATAAGTTAGAAATAACTTTAAGGAACATAGCTAGTCACTTGCAATGGATAGGAACTTACCCTTTCGCTGCATAATGAAGTCACAGACTTCATGGCATTGAGAAAGATTACCAAAGACTCGAATCGCCTCCAGAATTCCATCCATATTATTGCTCATTAACAGCTTTAAAAGCACTGTGATTCAATAGAAAAGTGGGGGGAATAGATTTAGTATAGTGGAAGAAATCCCTCCAAACAGCCAAACAACAAGAAAAAGTACTAGCAAATGTATGGACAGTTATACCAGAGTCTTAGTCAAGTATTTTCTACAAGTTTAAGAATAGTCACTGCCTAATATGGGTGGAGGTCAAGCAATGGTGGACATGCTCCTCAGCTCTGAAGGCATGCAGATGCCCCCCCCCCCCGCCCCGGTGGGCTCCATTTATCCATCTTTACTGGAAAAGAGGTCAGGTGTGCCCTTGAGTTTGGCCATATCTGGGGTCCTTGGATTGTTTAACACCCCCCCTCCCCAAGAGGGGGCTTTTTTTCAAAATAAGAAGTGATCAGAAGTGATTTCCAGGGTTTAGGGGGAACTCCCCCCCCCATGAGAAACCATTGCCATCTGCTCTCTGTACCATTTATGAGAATGTGGAACAACAAGAAGAATCAGTAATGTTCAGAGGAACTGTTGAAAAGAAACTTCTTTGTCTTAAGACACTTAAGTCATACAAAGATTTTGATTTCTGGCCGTGAAACATGTGAATTTGGGGTGTGCTAGTAAGCCAAAAAGCAACTGTGCACACAATCTGCTCTGTGGGAGTTACGCTTTGGGCATGAAAAATATTCCTCTGTTTTCAAGGTCTTGCTGCCCACATTTGCCACACAACTAACATATTGAGTGTGGGAAGCTGTCAGCTGGATGTGCCTTACAACAAATCACTAGATGGCTCTTTGGACAAGGAGGTTACTCCAACTTCTTTGACATGCCAAAAGATGTTGAGTCCGTTAAGCACACTGTGGTGTAGCACATGACAGCCTTTCATGATAATATCTGCCCTTAGAGGAAAAACGGTGCAGCCATCGCTTTTGATCCAACACCACACTTTCCTTCATCTTTTTGATCTTATTTTAAAAGATCCAAGTATAAAATATAAGACGGAATCATAAGGCACGCATTTCACTTTGGCTTGCTGTTCTGATGTTTTCTTCCCTGCTGCCATCAACTTCTTAGTTCCCTCCTCTTCTGTCATCCTCTTCTAATGCTACTATGGGTCCTTACCAACAGATGAGCCTGAAATGACCCTAGGTGGTTAGTTGATTAAAAAGACTTCACAACCCTTCTATATTTGCTTTTATTTGAGATTAAATTTGTCCTCTGATTGCTGGATTTTTCAAAGCTACATTGCTACTGGGAGTAACAAACTCACTGTTGGACTGCAGCACTGTGTCTGCAATACACAAGACATTAAAGCTTATGTTGGGGGAGGAAGATATTCTGCTCTAGCTGGTCTTGATATGGTTGTGTGTGCCTACCTACAAGAGGCAAAGGAAACAGCTGCCACCTCCAGAATTTATTTATTTATTTATTTATTTATTTATTTATTACTTGCACTTATTTACCGCCACTCTCAGCCCAGGGGGCGACTCGTGGCGGTGAACAACAACATAGAAAAGACAATTTACAGTAATCAGAACAATACATAACATGCTACTACTACTTGACATATACTTATACTAAAAATCCGCTTCGTCATATCATGGGTCATAGTCAGTCTCATAGTCGTGGTCCATTCCGGTCATCATTGCCAAGATATAGCACTCAGTTAAAGGCCAACTCGAAGAGCCATGTTTTCAGGCTCTTACGAAAGACCATAAGGGAGGGCGCCTGTCTAACTTCAGCAGGGAGGGCGTTCCACAGCCGGGGGGCCACCACCGAGAAGGCCCGCTCTCTCGTCCCCGCCAGGCGTGCCTGTGAGGCAGACGGGATCGAGAGAAGGGCCTCCCCGGATGATCTCAAGGTCCTCGTGGGCTCGTAGGCCAAGATGCGGTCTGCAAGGTATTTTGGGCCGGAACCGTTTAGGGCTTTGTAGGATAGTACCAGCACCTTAAATTGGGCCCGGTAGCAAATCGGCAGCCAGTGGAGCTGGGACAGCAGGGGCGTTGTGTGCTCCCTACGCCCTGCTCCTGTTAACAACATGGCTGCCGCGCGCTGGACTAGCTGGAGCTTCCGGGCCGTTTTCAAGGGCAGCCCCACGTAGAGAGCGTTGCAGTAGTCGAGGCGGGATGTGACCAAAGCGTGTACCACCGTGGCCAAGTCAGACTTCCCAAGATACGGGCGCAGCTGGCGCACGAGCCTGAGCTGTGCAAATGCTCCCCTGGTCACCGCTGAAACCTGGGGATCCAGGCTCAGCGACGAGTCCAGGGTCACACCCAAGCTGCGAACCTGAGCCTTCAAGGGGAGTGCGACCCCGTCCAGCACAGGCTGTAACCCTATACCCTGTTCGGCCTTGCGACTGACCAGGAGTACCTCTGTCTTGTCTGGATTTAATTTCAGTTTGTTCGCCCTCATCCAGACCATTACAGCGGCCAGGCACCGGTTCAGGACTTCGACGGCCTCCTTAGTAGCAGGTGGGAAGGAGTGACAGAGTTGGACATCATCTGCGTACAGATGACACCGCACCCCGAAACTCCGGATGATCTCACCCAGCGGCTTCATGTAGATGTTAAACAGCATGGGGGACAGGATGGAGCCCTGAGGAACCCCACAGGTCAAAGGCTGTGGTGTTGAACAGGAGTCCCCCAATAACACCTTCTGGGTACGGCCCTCCAGAAATGACCGGAGCCACTGCAAAGCAGTGCCCCCGAGACCCATCTCTGCAAGGCGCCCCAGAAGAATACCGTGGTCGACGGTATCGAAGGCCGCTGAGAGGTCCAGGAGCACCAACAGGGACACACTCCCCCTGTCTAGCTCCCGGCGCAGATCATCGACTAAGGCGACCAAGACCGTCTCGGTACCATGTCCCGGTCTGAAACCAGACTGTGCCGGATCCAGATAATCCGTGTCTCTCAAGAATACCTGGAGTTGTGAGGCCACCACGCTTTCCATG
Organism: Anolis sagrei; assembly: GCF_037176765.1. NCBI lineage: Eukaryota > Metazoa > Chordata > Lepidosauria > Squamata > Anolidae > Anolis > Anolis sagrei. The sequence continues at coordinate 94,075,897 of NC_090021.1, forward strand.
ACTTTGCCCAAGTAGGGAAGATTGGAAACAGGCCGAAAGTTTTCGAATTTGGTGGGGTCCAGTGATGGCTTCTTCAACAGCGGCTTTATAATAGCCTGTTTTAGGCTCACTGGAATCTTGCCTTCCCGAAGGGAGGCATTCACCACCACCGTTACCCACTCGGCCAATCCCCCTCTGGCCTCCTTCAGAAGCCAGGATGGGCAGGGGTCTAGGATGGACGTGGTGGGCCTCATTCCTCCAAGTATCTTGTCCACATCCTCGGGCTTCACAAACTGAAAAGAATCCAACAAAATAGGACAAGCAGGTGCTTGTGTCACATCCACAGAGACTGCACTTAATGTGGCGTCCAGCTCAGAGCGGATCAAAGCGACTTTGTCTGCAAAAAACCGAGCAAATGCTTCACAGCGCGTGACCAAATTGTCAGGGCTCCCACCTGAGGTAGGGGGAGTTAAAAGACCTCTGACAATCCGAAACAGCTCCGCCGGACGGTTCTTTGCAGACGCAATAGTAGCCGCAAAGAAAATTTTCTTTGCGGCTTTTATTGCCGCGGCATATGCCCTTAGAAAGGACACAAACCGTGTTCGATTTGGCTCGCTTGGGTCCGAGCGCCACACGCTCTCTAGTACCCTCTTCCTTCGCTTCATCGCTGCCAGCTCCTCAGTGAACCAAGGGGCTGGTTTAGCTCGGTTACTCGAGAGGGGACGTTCCGGAGCGATCCTGTCAATTGCCCTGGTCATCTCCCCATTCCAGAGAGCGACCAAGGCCTCGACATGGTCACCTACCGAGGTGGCGGGAAAATCCCCAAGAGCCGTCAGGAATCCATTCGGATCCATAAGCCTCCTGGGGCGGACCTTCTTAATGGGTCCTCCACCTCTGCAGAGGTTAGGGGGCGCAGTGAGCCTAAATCTGATCAAGAAGTGGTCGGTCCATGGCAACGGAGAGATAGACAGCTCCTCCACACTGCCACCCTGCTCCCATCCCTGGCAGAAGACCAAGTCCAATGTGTGTCCAGCACAGTGGGTGGGGCCAGTTATCCGTTGGGACAGCCCCATGGTTGCCATGGCGGACATGAAGTCCTGAGCCGCTCCTGTGAGGGTTGCCTCGGCATGGATGTTGAAGTCCCCCAGCACAAGGAGCTGTTGGGACTCCACCGCCAGGCTCGAGACCACCCCCGCTAGCTCAGGTAGGGAGACTGTAGTGCAGCGAGGTGGACGGTACACTAGCAGAATCCCTATTCTGTCCCGGTCACCCACCCTCAGGTGGACGCATTCAAAATTTGTGGTCTGCGGGATGGGGCTCCTGGTCAGATGGATGGAATCTCTATAGACCACTGCGACCCCGCCTCCCCGTCCTCCGGCTCTTGCTTGGTGTTGCACGGAGAAACCTGGAGGGCAAAGCTGGGAGAGATTTACGCCCCCAGCTTCATCCAACCAGGTCTCCGTGATGCACGCCAGATCTGCCCGCTCCTCCAGGATTAAATCCTGGATCCAGGTCGTTTTTCCGTTGACAGATCTGGCGTTCAACAACACCACCTTCAAGCCGGAGGGTCCGCTCACCTGGTTACACCAATTTACCTTAGGAGACCGATTGGGGGTTGTTAATATGGATAAGCGTTCCGAATTAGGCCGAATTTGAGGTCTCCTTTTTCCGCATCTCCTCCTTCCCACCACGACCTCTATGGGGGCCCCTCGGCTAGTGGAAGACCTCCCCCCCTCCATGCCGCCATCCATAGTCAAGAAATTGCTTTCTACTTTGCTCGTTGTTAGATTTTTTGGTTCTTGCCAACATCCTCTCTCCCCCTCCCCCTCCCTCCCTATCCCATTTTCGTTCGCAGGCTCCAACCCACCTCCTTTTTTGCCCCCTCTGCTACACAGAAGTAACAGGGACAGTACATAAATGGGGATGGGGAACCACATGGATAGCAGCAATACAGATGGTGGTGGTGTTCCAGCCACACCAATGGGCTAGATCTTAAAGTGCAAGTTTTTAAATGCAGCCCTGTCTATAGTAGTATTTAATCAACAGCAGACACTACGTGCTATCGGGCACAATCATAAAGTGCTAGGTCTAAAGTGCTCTATTCGACAATAATTAAAGTGCGGCACGGAGGGATGGGGAAGGGGCGAAAGTGCTGGTGCAATCTAGCAGCAGGCGGCAGGCGCCTAAAGTGCTCTATTATGTTCTCACCATATTGGTACAAATGACAACCAGGAATATACTAAGTTGGTAGTATATATTACCCTCCAATGGGGATGAAAGTGATGGCAAATTAGTTAACTATTGATATGATCCCCGGTGGAATCTTTAGACGGTTGGTATACAAGCGGATGGGGCTTCCGGAGGTGACAACTCAGCGGTGGGCAGCACAGATGGTCAATCAAACTCTCATTCAGTATGTATCAATATAGGGGCTGGCTTAAAGGTCTATTAAGGCTAGCACCAAAGGTCTACACACTACTGAGGCCAGCACAAGAGGTCTACACAATATTAAGGCACATACAAAGGTTCTACACAATATTAGTCAACGCTGAAAAGATGAAACTCTAGAAGATCCAGCAGTGGTGGCAAAGGTGAAATCTAGCAGCGATGACAAGGCAGCGGGCCAAATGGTGGTGGCCGCGATGGAAGGCGGCAGCGATGGCCCAGCGGCGGCCCAGCAGCTGCAGCGGTAGCGATGGAAAGGCGGCGATGGTGAGGCGAGGCGCCAAGATGGCGGCCGCAACAGCCGCGGCGTTCTCCGTGCCCTGGCTTGGCCCAACGGCCCCAGCGGTGGACCGGTCGCAGCAGCGGCAGCGATGGTGAAGGCGGGGCGCCAAGATGGCGGCCTCAGCGGCCGCGACGCTCTCCGTGGCCCAGCAGTGGTCCGGTCGTACCGGCGGCGGTGAGGGGACGGCGGCGGCGATGGAGAAGCGGGACGCCCTGGCTGGGCCCTGGCCCCAGCGGTGGTCCGGTCGCAGCGGCAGCGGTGAAGGGACGGCGGCGGCAATGGAAAAGCGAGACGCAAGATGGCGGCCGCAGATGTAGAGCTTTATAGATGTAGAGGCCTCCTTGCAGATTGCTGAGTCACACCCCACTGGAGGAGGCCTGGGCTGCTGGCTACTCACAAGGAGTCCTGGGAGCAGGCTGGAGATCTTTATTGCCCCTTCACAGCAGCACAGCAGACTCAGTCCCTGGCAGGCCTGTGGACTCAGCTTTATAGATGTAGAGGCCTCCTTGCAGATTGCTGAGTCACACCCCACTGGAGGAGGCCTGGGCTGCTGGCTACTCACAAGGAGTCCTGGGAGCAGGCTGGAGATCTTTATTGCCCCTTCACAGCAGCACAGCAGACTCAGTCCCTGGCAGGCCTGTGGACTCAGCTTTATAGATGTAGAGGCCTCCTTGCAGATTGCTGAGTCACACCCCACTGGAGGAGGCCTGGGCTGCTGGCTACTCACAAGGAGTCCTGGGAGCAGGCTGGAGATCTTTATTGCCCCTTCACAGCAGCACAGCAGACTCAGTCCATTACTGAATCCATTACTGATTGTGCTTTAACAGCTACAAATTCACAACAAAGGAAATGAAGTAGGCCTGTGTCATCAGCAAAGCCAGCAAACTAGAAAAACAAAAGACCTAGAATTGTGACCTCCAAAATGGAAATCATAAGAAAATACAAAAATGATCTCTGGATGCATTTTGGAAGAAGCTTGCAAGTGGTCTTAAATAGATTCAAAACGTTTTGGTTTACTTATCTGAGGCTTACCTAACCTGGTTGCTTCAGTTCACACATAGAAATTAATAGATTTAAGTAAAAAGTTTACTGAAACCTATTGAACTACCCTTCTATTTTGTACCGTTGTCGCCTATCCCTATCCTTTCCATGTTACTTCTAGTTCTGCTATCAATTTTCTTTGTTAAAGAAATAATGCCCAAAAATACTTATCCTTTAACTGAGGTATGTATGTAAATGATCTCTCTCTTTTTTTTGTTAATGGTAGTGTTATTTTTCACTCGGTTGCTCAACCTTCTGAGAAAATACTGGCTTTTATTATACAGTATAAAAATGAGAGAATGATTAATTTGTTTTTTAAAAAATCCTTACACTCTGCAATATATAATTTCTTTTCCTGGATTACAGAGCCATGCACTTGGTAGAAGGATAAATTGTTGATCGTTGCTGTGGTATTAATAACCAGTTCCTCACATTCATCCACTGATTTGCTTTCTGGTGATTTAGAAAAGAAGATATAAGGCTTTTGTCAAAGCACTGACAATTTCTGAAGGTTATCATAATTTCAGTGATTACTATAATACATAAAAGAGAAGCACAGAATGAGCTGTTGTTAACCAGCAACTGAAAACATATTTTGCAAGATTATATTTTGACTTCAGTCTTGTTGCTTTGAGCCATTTCTATTCTCCACTGGCTCTGTTTTCCCCCAATGAGTTGTGCATAACTGCTTGGTCTCCCTGCTGAAACCTGAAACTTTAGCACAACCATCTCAATAAGCAATATGCAGCCAGACTTATGAAAATTTGCAGGCCAAAAAAGAGATACTTTTAAGAGATCTCAAAACCAAACCTATTAGTAATTACTGATCACTTGATTATACTTCTTGGTCTAAAGAGCCTCAGATTTACATGTATTAAAGCTGGGACCATATTCTTAAAACGTGGTCTAAAACTACAGTTTTTGTGGGGCCTGGCAATCTTGCTTCACATGCTAGGGATCTAATGTACCACAAGAGTGGAAGAAGAGCACATATCTCATCACAAACTCACTCTGTGGCTTTAGGCAACTCTATCTGTGCCTCAGTTCTTCTATTTGCATTGCAAAACTGCTATGAGGTTTACATGTAAATAAAAGCTTATGCTTTTAATATTTGGATCTTAAATCAAAATTATTATAAATACCCCAATCTAAAAGTAAGTTCCAAGTTCCATCTTAGTGATTTACTATCTCTGCTACTTTCCAAATATTATTTATTTCAACAGTAGAGGCAGAATGTCAAGCACAAAGGGGACTGCTTAATTTGCAAAGATGGTGCTTTGGCTTCTCAGGGTAGGAAACGGAGTTGACAAAAGAATACATGACATGACTGTGTGGGCAAGTTCTTTTTTCCCCTCTGGAAATGGATGTTACGTTTTAGGTGGAAAATAATCTAGTCTGCTGCCCAACATGGTGTAGTGGCTTCAGCATTAGACTACAACTCTGGAGACCACAGTTTAAATCCCTGCTCAGCCATGGAAACCCCATGATAGGTTCACTATAAGCAAATTCAGGTAGGGATGATGATAATACATGGCAGTGACCAGGACTGTTACAGAAGGGAAATAAGATATTGGTTCTATTCCATTAATATTAGCCAACTGAGTCCAACACTTTAGCACTTCAGACTTTGGTTTACATTCAGACATGAGATTTTGATGTTCACAATTTTACTATGGAAAAACAGATAAAACAATCTCTTGCATTCTGCTGATGATAGAATGGAAAAAATATTCTTACCTAGTACTTTAATAAGTAATGCCACAACCTGAGGATTAGCTGCCAGGCTTGCGCCTACACTAGGATGAATAGACAAATTGGCAATTACTCTTATAAGTTTAATGAGGACATCTTCTGCTTCAGATGGGTGCTTGAGTTTTTTTAATTCACCACTGTCATTCCACAGTTTACTGTTAGCATCAGCGTCACAATGATATTGAAACAGCGCTATGAGGGTGTCAATGCTCCCCTGCACTTCAAAAAACGCTTCCCGGGCTTGATTGTTCTTCGCTGTTAAATTGCCCAAAATGAAAATGATACGAACAACTAAATCCTAGAAGTAAAATAAAAAGGAAAACAAATCTGCTGCATGTTAAGGTGGACAATTCTTTACAAAAAGAAAACATTTTAACAATATCTTATTAAAATCAATTACATTTCAAAATGAGGGAACATCCAGCAAAAAAAATAGAATTTTGCTTGTGTCACACGTTCCGTATTTGAGCAAAGGTATGCCAAAATATATCTTAAAGTACAGCCTATCTAAATTCCTCTAATGCACTTTAGTGAATAATATAATAAATACTACAGTCAACTATACATCTGGCAGTTATTTAACTATTATCTGCTTCTTGCTGCATTGTTTTGCCTGTGATACAAAGAGGGAATGTAAACATAATTCCAGTAATTTAAATGAGGAATTATTGAGCTTGTGCTTACCCCTCCTTGTGGATCCAAGGCCATGTGAAACATTGTTTGTCTTATGCTCACTGTCCCTTTAAAATGTTACTATTTTTATTGAAATCAATGGGATTTAATTTCACACACCTCCTTATTATACATTTGGAGACCTTACAACTCCCTGAAAGCAACAATGGCACTAACTCCATGTCTGTTTTTATATTAACTCTTCTGGGAAGCAAAACAAAACCAGGGTAGGCTGTGCTTTGTTTTAAAAGAGAATCATAGCTCCTGGTACTTCACCAGATGATAAGAGTTGAAACTTAACCAGATAAGTGAGTATTAACAAGCTAAGTGAGCTAGGAAGATTGAATTGTGACTTATTCCAAAGTACGAAAACCATATGTTCTCATACATATCTAGCAGAACATCTGGTTTCTGTATTTTTGTATTATAACTCTTTTGAAAATCTCTATTAGGATCTTAATCCTAAAACATTTGTGCTATAATTATAAACATATTTATCCTGAACTCAGGCTCAATGGTTTCAGACCACTTCCTTTAAATACGTTATTCTTAGTGCTGCATATAAACACCAAGTAGGCCAGCCTAGAATCAGCAACATTAACAAGGGGAAAGAGTCACTCGCTATGATTGTTTGGATTGGCCACCACACAGGCTGCCTGACAGTGTGAAACTTTACAAACTTCGCTTTCTAAACGGCAAAGCAATCCATACCGAAAATGTGGAAGAAGCATCAGCCACAATCATATTGACATGGAAATATATTTTACTGAAATTGGTAGTGCTTTAAACGAATATATATGTCACAAAACAGCTTTTCGTATAGATTTTTGGTGTTACCATAAACACTTTTTTTGACATAATTAAAAGAAACAGGAGCTAGTAAATATTCTTGATGTTCTCAGTGCAATTTCTGAAGAAAAGCCATCATCATCATCATTATTAGTATTATCATCTTTATTTATATTCTTATTTTCTCCCAAGACTAGGACTCAAGATAGCTTACCCATTCATAAGATTACAATTACAACATATAAAAGGTTGGCACTAAAACCAAGCTAATCTAATCGTGACCGCATCTCCTACCACCAATCTGCACGATCCCTCCAATTTTCTGGGGAGGCCCTCTTTCCGCCCCTTCCTCTATCACAGGCAAGACTTGTGGGAATGAGGGAGAGGACCTTCTCTGCTGTGGCCTCCTGACTTTGGGACGCACTACCTGGTGAGATCAGGCAAGCCCCCACCTTAGCAGCCGTCAAGAAAAAAATTGAAAACTAGGCTCTTCTGATGTGCCTTTGGAGAGTGACCATTTATCCCATTTCTGTTTTCTCCATCTACCGTGTTGCCTCTATGACGCACTTCCCCTCCATCCTAAACTGAAAACCTAATCCCACTGTTCATCCTTGTTGGACTCCTCTCAATTATACTTTTTTATATTCCTACCTCATCCAGGGTTTTATCATTTTACCTCATCCATTTGGCTTGCCCGTTGTGTTCGATTTTATATTATGTTAATTTGCTTTATTTATTTTATTTTGCTTTTGTATGTATTTAATTCTGATGTAATTTTTGTTGTCTGCATTGTTTATAAATTTTATTCAGCTGTATTGTATCTTGGGGCTTGGCCTCATGTTAGCCGCCCGAGTCCCCTTCGGGAAGATGCTGGCGGGGTATAAATAAAGTTTATTGTTGTGGTTGTTGTTGTTATTAAAATCTATTAATATTATTAAAAACACGGTATAAAGATTTTAAAATGTTAAACAATTCAGTTTAGCCTGCTGTCGAAGGCTTTCAGGCTGGAATCACTGGGTTGATGTGAGTTTTCTGGGCTGTGAGTTTTCCAAACATGGTCATACAGCCCGGAAAACTCACAGCAACCCAATTCAGTTTAGAACAATACACTGCTTAGAACCCTTTAGTAAGGCCTTAAATTCTAAAAGCCTGTCCAAATAAAAGCCTTCACCTGTTTTCCACCTTCTTTTTGGGTGATAGCCAACTGTGAACCTTCAAAAGTATATGTGTATACGAGTATGTGCCTTCAAGTTGCCAATTGACTAATGGCAACCCCATTAATTTCATAAGGTTTTCATGGGCAAGGAATACTCAGAGGTGATATTGCCAGTTCCTTCCTCTGAAATATAGCCCTCAGCACCTGACATTTACTGGTAGTCTCCCATGCAAGTACTAACCTGTGCTGACTTTGCTTAGTTTCCAAGATCAGATAGAATCTGGGGTCTTGGGCATATTTAGGCCCTTCCTTCAAAAGTACACTCCTTTTTATATCAACCTGGCTACTAATTGTAGAACAACCAAGTCAGATGTTGTAAGCCCCCCTTTAAGTTTGGTTCACAATAAAAAAAAAACGGCATTCAAAACAACGGTTTATTGTGGAGTTTGATTAACAAGCATGCAGCCTTAAGGAAGAGTTTTAAACAACTTCTTGTTAATCCTCAGATAGATAAGATATCATAGTCCCCTGGAGTCGTACTTTGGTTACACTTTGACTTTTTATAAAAGCATTTGATGCCCAAAACGTTTATCTACTTTATACACATACAGGGTTCTAAACTAGTTAACTTATTGTTAACTTGTTTTATTGTTTTGCTCTAGTTTATGTTTAATTATTCTATTATTTTATTGCACAGCATGCAAAGACATTTTGATACAGAACAAGAAAAAGCAAACAAGGAAGTGTAAGGGCCTTAAGTTATCCCTCATACAAAAGCTTCCAAAAAAATATAAATATTCTCCAAATCTACATGTTAAGACGAAGCGGGTTAATGAACGGTCTGTCCTCTATGTTGCCCTGAACTGTTAATCTAACTTGAGTCCATTTTAATAATTTACTACTTAGAAATGCTGTCAACCATTTAAAATTTCTATCTTTAAATGCACATGAAAGTAGGTCACTGAAAATGGGCTTACACACATACAACACAACAGACACATCAGCGGATTAAAATATAAAAAGCAAGAGATGAAAAAACTGACCTGCTTCTTTGGGTGTTTGTTTAGTAGGGCTAAAAATAAGACATAACATCTGGAGCAATCTGCCAAAGCTGCACAGCAGTCATTGAAGGAGGAAAGTTTGCTGCATATTTAAAAACAATAACACACATGAGTTGGGTAACTTTTGTTCAATGGTTCTCCAGCCCAAAAACAATCTTTTATTTTGTTTTAAAATAATTTTCTGCGTATAGTCTGAAAACACAGTACCCTACTCTGTGCAATTCAGGATTATATAAAAGAATGACAGTGAGATGGAATGAATATATAGTTAGTTGTATTTCACTGGATAACAATGGCTAAAAATGGAATCTGAATTAGCTCCAAATATAGTGAACCAAGACTGGAAAGGTACTGCATCCTTTGGGCCTAACCAAATGCTGATACAGGGATTATTAATAATATAATAACAACTTTATTTTTATACCCCACCACCATCTCCCCTAGAGGACTCGGGGCGGCTTACAGAGGGACAAGCCCAAAAATTACAAATAAAAACAAGACACAATTAAAATCAATCAAATCAAAAATAATAAAACATAACACAGTCATAAACAGCATCAGAAAATAATATGGCTGAAATAAAGGTCATAGTTGAGTTCAGGCTCAATGAGTGCAATTTTTTCCTAAAAGGAGCCAATGGAAAGTGCGGAAATCGAATGAACGGGGACTAGGGAATACCGTTATTCACAAAACGGAGCAGAAATCAGTAAGCACCTCAACAAAAAACCAGAGAAAATAAAACTGGAAATTACATATCAAACAGTTTTCAACAACAGTACTGAAATTCAGATGACAATCTGTTTAAGGTCCCATAAGTCAGATCTCCAGCATTCATGAGCTGGACTGAAGAAAGGAGGGGAGGAGAGAAGGAAGCAGGAACAAAGGAAAAGAACAGAAGCAAGGGGCATGAGGAAGTTGAGGCTACAAAGAGAAGGGGGACAAAGGTCTTTAATAAAAGAAAAATGCAACCACAGCAAAGTGTGTTTGATGGTTGCAGGGGAGAAACAAAGTGGCAAGGTTTAGAAATCTTGGCTATCTAAACGTTTCAAGGACTGGTTAGATCACTTGGCTGTATGCTTTGTTGAACCTCTTAAACTGTTCTTCCATCAGACATCTTTGCATCCTTTCTTTTTAAATAGATGTTGCCAGGGATTCAACATAAAAACTTCTATGGACACAGCAAGGAGTACTACTTGCTAATGTTATGAACTTTTGCAAGGAGCCTTTAGATTTCGCAATTCCGGTCACTCCTCAACAAGGGTGCCAATGAAAGAAGGACATATTATCTGAAGAGGGAGAGGACAGTCTGCCGTTCCATGGACTCTATATGAAGTCAAGTCGTATTTTGGTGTATAAAGGGGAAACAGACACTGCTTCATACAGGTGACAACGGGAAACCCAAGCAACACAGTGCTGTGTTTCATTTCTAGTCACATGTGGTTTAGATTGCACAAGTGAGTCTTGCCTTTATAACAAGATCCACAAGGGACAATAAACATAATACAGTGATACAAAATGTTTAAAGAACTAGATGCTGGCAGGATTTTTACAGACACGGCATTGCTCACTTGTTTTTTTAGATCTAGAATTACCTGAATATTCTCGCCACATTGGTGCACACATCCTTATCACTCATATATCTTTCCAACACCAAAGAAAGTTCTGGAATCGCTCCAGACTCCAAGAGTTTGCACCTTGACTGAGGCAAGTCCACTAAGTTTCGCAATGTGGCAGTGAGCTAAAGAAAATAAATGTGAACATGAATAAATCATCAGGTTATTATGAGTCTAAGTCTGCTAAAATTTTAACAAGGTTAGTTCTAGACCAAACCTTCTCTGATGGGAGTTCTGTGGAACTCTGCGGATGTGAAGGGGAAAGTATGGATTATTTAAGAGCGAGTATATGAGCAATGATATAGGTTTCATTTTTTTTAAAGGATATGGGTCAGTGGTGGTCACATTTCTCTTTTTATTTTGATAGCAGGTTGGCACTTTGCTCCTTTCCTATAAATAAATTAATCTGTTTTATTCTCATCTAACATTTTCTGTTTTCCTGGTATCTATATCTATTCATAATTAGGAAGGCAATTGACAGGAAAGGACTGTCATATACCTGTGACAGTCCTTTCCTACATAGCTAAAGTGCTGGAATGGTTTCAGTTGTTCCTAGGTGTAACCACACTGCTTCAATGCTTTTCAATGTGGCTTCTTAAAGAGTATAACCTTACTACTTCCCATGTATATATATACAGGGATCTTTGTACTTATGGTCGCTTCTTTGATTCTTGACTCCTTTGCAACATGTGGCTTATATCTCATTTGTAAATGCAGTAAAGTATGTTCTTGTTACTGTATTAAGCTCATCTATTTTAGAAAGACCGTGAAAAGTTTTATTTACAAAGAAGCCTTTGATATCTGAGAGACTGAGAGATGCAGTTATTGTAATTTGTATTGTACAATGTACAAATCATCTTGATTCTATTTAAACTTGGATCTTCATATTTTGTCTTGTGTCTATTTTATTCTGAGCACTGTGATCAAAAAGAGGATCATACACATATGTACATACTTGCATTTATAAAGAAGGTAAACTGATAGTCAGAAGCTGGTGATGGTCAATGTTTAAAAATATTTCTGTTTTTAGATGTTTTGTTCCTCTGCTTAACAGTGGATAACTAGGTCAGTATATAAAATTATTCTAACTTTTTAAAAATGTGAAATAATATAAGAAGGGGAAAAGTTGTGTCTGGTTCAGGACAAAGATACCATATCTATTCCAAGATAAAGAGATTTTAAAAATTTATCATTTTAAAAACTTCACTGATATTTAGTAACATGGCAAAGGTTGAAAATGCTACGTTATTGTTTCTCAATATGGGATGGAGACAGTTTTGAAGAAAATAATAGAACAAATTGTACTGAATCTGAGTAAAACAAGGCAGATTCAGGAACTGGGCCTTCGGAAGTCATGGATACATAGTTGCTTCCTTGAATGTGATTTTGGCTAGCAGGCATGGCGGCACTTTGGACATTGAACTGGACTATATGATTGTTATAAAAATTGAAATGGCTATATGACTGGGATTCATGTTATTTTTTTAATCTATTGTATATTTATTGTTTTATATTGTCGTTATATTGTGATATCTGCAGGATCAAATTGTTGCCAGTGTTAGCCACTCTGAGTCCCCCCTTGGGGGTTGAGAAGGGCAGGGCAGAAATTTTGTAAATAAATAAATAGATAGATTTTCTTCAGTTTGTCATTTGTACATTCACAGATAAGGGTCAGGGTGTGAGGCATAGAGATCGTGACTATTAAGTGGTGAAATATAATATAACCCTTATTTTCTGCCTTTCTTTAAATACAATTTTAATTTAAAAAAATAAAATAACATCTTTACTGAATCTAACATGTTTATCTGTTACAGATATATTTTATACAAAATAATTTTCCCTAATAATAAATTCAACAGAAATTCCAATTAGTTATTTTACAAATCTCAAATGTCTTTTGAGATAAGAGCATTACGTGACTGGAGCTGCTGTCTGATGACTAGTCATTATTTCTTTAAAATTGTTATATTGAAAGTTTCAGATTCAGGTCACTCATTAAGTGAATGCAGCAGGAAATCCTTGAGCTTTTGTTATTTGCAATGTGAGGTTTGAGGTTACACATTGCACACTGTATCTAGCAAAACATCAAAGACACCACTAGGGATGTTTTGCCTAATCTGAAAATATGTAACACCTTCTTAATAAACTTGATTTTCAGTATGAGAACCTGGATAAAAGGGAAGCAATAAACTAGTTAATGTTCAAACTGGCATCTCAAATTTTCTATTTTGATAAATATTTTGATAAATTTTCTATTGTGATAAATATACATTAACTGCCATTTAAAAGCAACAAGAAATCTATTCTAGATACATATAGGAATACTTTTCTTGCACTCACATATAATTTCCTTATCTCTGAACAGAATGACCTTAGCATTAATTATGCTGGTTAATCCAACATTAGAATTATTCTCAAAAGTGAAAAAGAACCTTTCGATACAGTTAAACCCAACCAAAACTGAGAATTTAATTTTGATAACAATGTCACTAATGATCCACTGCCTTTTTAACTGGACTAACATAAAAAGCCTTTAAAATGGTCTTTTGTGTTTTTCCTTTGCCAATAACCAAGCATCAGTTTCGATGTTTCATCATCAATATCCATACTGGCACAAGAGTCTTTTCATCAAATATTTTTGCTATATAAAACATCGATCTTGTCTTTCTTTGCTTCACTGATTCCCTATTCCTTTCTAATCTTCTCTGGAAATTGTTTATCTGGTAACTTGAATTTGCTTCTTAAATAATACAATGGGGAGGGTGGGGAAGATATACTGATGCCATTGCTTTATTACTCTTCCAGACCCCCCCCCCCCTACTCCAGTCTAGTATCTCCTTTGTACAGGGAACATTCATAGAAATAAATGGCTACTTTTGGCCATCTCTTGACAATTATCATCAGTATTTTCCAATAAGACTCCAGAAATTATACTTATCCAAACCCATCCTGAGTATACAACTACAATTTACCACCAGAAATCACTTAAGGTGTGCCTATGGTTTTTATTTCTTAGGTTGCTACTAATTTATTTCTTCTTCTGCCTGTGGTTTTTATTTCTTCCTTTGCCACTAGTTCTGCTGAAGACAACTAACCAGTATTTCTGAAATGAAGGAACAAAAGGGCTGCCAATGACAGTACCAACTAGCACTAGTTCAAAGCGACCAACAGGATATGTGCAGATGGTACAACTGCACCGCAAAAATAGGACAGGCTCCTGCCACTGTCTCTTCAGTGAAACATTCTTCCAAAAATACACACAATTTTTCTGTTGCCAGGGAAAGCAGCCACCAAGATACACCTTAAACAGTTTAAGTCCCGTATCAGGACTGGTACCTAATACATGAAAACATCATCAAGAAAATGGCAAACTTGGGAGTTTGCACTGACTCAACACTACTATATTATCAACAAGCTGATTGAGGCTGGCAAAAAAACAACAACAACAAGTCTTTATTTTGCATATACTAACGAAATCACACACAGATGTGTATAACAAAAAGAAGTCACAGATAAAAAAAGAGAAACATTATTAAAATTACTAATCTCAAGAATAAAACTTCCAACAGTCTTGGAAAATAATGCATCAAAGTTGCCTGGGAGTTATGGAATTTTATAATACTCTTGCCATTGAGAACACTGCAAAAAAACAGAATTCTTGTATTTCATCATATTTGGGGCATACAAACAACTGGTTAAGTGTTTTGACAGAAACCAAGCCACAAGAACAAACCCTTTTAGAAAGTTCCATATTTTTGTATCTTCCACCCAAAAGAGTTGATGGCAACACATTACATCTTGCAGTAGCCAAAGCTCTCCTCTGGGTGGGAGTAATCAAAACGAGAAGATAAGCTGTCATAACTCTACACTCACATGTGGTAGGGGAACAAGTTGTCTTTGCTGAAAGAGTCAAACTGTGGAAGCCAAAATCCAAAAGTCTGTTCTACACACTGGCTTCTACATTCATAAACATTAAAAATGCTTCCAAAGACAAGCCAATTGCTTCAATCTTTCTGAGAATCAAAGTATAATACCACCCTGAAATAAAATGAGCTAATATGATTGAGGTTGAGTCTCCCTTTTCCAAAAATCTAAAATCCAAAAGACTAAAAAAAAATGAAACTTTTGGCTGTGACCATCACCATTGAGGAAAAGGGGCTAGTTACACATCCAGTATCAAGTGAGTTTTGCTCAGGGAGCTTTTGTTCCACCACTGTCAAGAGAAAGGGAAGGAGGAGAGGATTCTGGGTCCTGTGGCTTGACTTACGCAAAAGTAGGGAGGGAATCCAAATTATATGGCAGGCATGGACTAGGGGGATGTCAGAAAGCTCTGGAATATCACACTTGCCTTTCACACCCTTTTTTCAGTATGACTACTCCACTGAGCACCACCATTTGTTAGATAGAAGGAGAGTATGGTATGGATTGGCTTGGCAAACGTTGGAGCTTTCCAATCTCTCCAAAACCATTGCACTCATGATGGCTATTTGTAAACCAAAGGTCCTCCCTGCCTTCCCTTTCCCCCATCAAATTGTTGAGTAAAAGCTCCTAGAGAAAAACTCAGCAGGGTTACAGCCTGTGTTGGATGGGGCCGCACTCCCCCTGAAGATGCAGGTTCGCAGCTTGGGTGTGACCCTGGACTCATCGCTGAGCCTGGATCCCCAGGTTTCGGCGGTGACCAGGGGAGCATTTGCACAGCTAAAGCTTGTGCGCCAGCTGCGCCCGTACCTTGGGAAGTCTGACTTGGCCACGGTAGTCCACGCTCTGGTTACATCCCGTTTAGACTACTGCAACGCTCTGTACGTGGGGTTGCCTTTGAAGACTGCTCGGAAGCTCCAACTAGTCCAACGCTCGGCAGCCATGATTTTAACAGGAGCAGAGCACAGGGAGCATACAACCCCCCTGTTGCGCCAACTCCACTGGCTACCGATCTGCTACCGGGCTGAATTCAAAGTGCTGGCGTTGGCCTTTAAAGCCCTAAACGGTTCCGGCCCAAGCTACCTATCTGACCGCATCTCTGTCTATGAACCCACCAGGACTTTGAGATCTTCCGGGGAGACCCTGCTCTCGATCCCACCTGCTTCTCAAGCTCGGCTGGCGGGGACGAGAGATAGGGCCTTCTCGGTGGTGGCTCCTTGGCTGTGGAACGCCCTTCCTACGGACATTAGACTAGCACCATCTCTAATGGTATTCCGCAAAAAGGTGAAGACCTGGATGTTTGTGCAGGCGTTTGAGTAATTTAGTACAATCTGGTAATGAAACATAGGAATGGAACAATGGACGACGAACCTGGACTACGCTTGGATGATTAGAAGATTGGGTACGGTTGTTTTTTGTAATAATTGTGCATTGTAATTGCTTATTGGTAATTTATGGAAAATGTGTTAAGTCAATTTGTTATATGTTGTATGGAACCACTGCTGTTTCTACTGTTTTTACTGTTTGTGAACCGCTGTGAGTCGCCTTCGGGCTTGAGATATAGCGGTATATAAGCAAAGTAAATAAATAAATAAATAAATATATGTGCGGGTAGCTCCCTTTCCCCATTCCTCATTCCCTATGTATGCGCAAACAGTGGTACCTGGACTTAAGAGCATCCCAACTTAAGAGTGTTTTGAATTAAGAGATGTAGTGTGGCCCTGGTTTTGCTTTGACATACAAGCAGCATTTTGAGTTAAGAGCTAGCACCAGTTTTACCATGGCACCCTTCTTTAGCTTCTCCATCCTTGCGTTTGAGCTTGTCTTTGGGTTATTTCCAACTCCGCAAGGATTTATTTTAAAGCCCTCTTGATCAGACTTCCTATTCTCCTACCAAAGACATTATTTTAAATCGTGATATGCAATCCATCTATAGCCAATAATCTTCTGTTGAAGAAGTGAGGAACATGGTCCCAGAAGTGAGGAACATGGTCCCATACTTTCTGTTTACACCATCTAACACAGTGGTTCTCAACCTTCCTAATGCCGTGACCCCTACATACAGTCCCTCATGTTGTGGTGACCCCCAACTATAATATTGTTTTCGTTGCTACTTCACAACAGTCATGTTACTACTGTTATAAATCATAATGTAAATATCTGATATGCAGGATGCATTTTCATTCACTGGGCCAAACTGGGCACAAATACCCAATACACCCAAATGTGAATACTAGTGGGGTTGGAAGGATTGATTTTGTAATTTGGCAGTTATAGTTGCTGGGATTTATAATTCACTTATAATCAAAGAGCACTCTGAACTCCACCAGCGATGGATTTGAACCAAACTTGGCTCCCATGACCAATGGAAAACACTGGAAGGATTTGATGGGCATTGACCTTGAGTTTGGGAGTTGTAGTTCACCTATATCCAGAGAGCACTGTGGACTCAAACAATGGTGGATCTGGACCAACTTGGCACGAATACTCAATATGCCCAAATGTGAACACTGGTGGAGCCTGGGGAAAATAGATCTTGACATTTGGGAGTTGTAGTTGCTGGGATTTATAGTTCATTACAATCAAAGAACATTCTGAACTCCACCAACGATAGAATTGGCTCAAACTTCCCACATGGAATCCCTATGACCATCAGAAAATACTGTGTTTTCTTATGGTCTTTGGCGACCCCTCTGACATCCCCTCGCGACCCCCTCAGGGGTCCCGACCCCCAGGTTGAGAAACACTGATCTAACATATCCAGTCATTCACCTTTTTTTGACCCTGTATAATCTTGCATCATTCATTGGCAAAATTAGCAGGAATACCACCTGTATGTCAAAACCCTTCACCTTCTTTCCCAAAGCTTCATAGCCCAAGGTGATCTGCTCAAATGTGTTCTTTTCAGTATTGATAGTGAACACAAGAATATGGAGAAAGGGGTACTGATCTATGTTCTGGATGAGTTTTGTCAAGTTGTCAGTAACATCCTGAATACAAGTTCCAAAGACAGCACATTTCCTGATTCATGTGGTCTTGCTGAGCAATGAGTCCCCAACCACCACCAGCTTTCTTTTTTCTTGTTCTTGTGGTTGGTGGCTACATTGACTCTTTTTCTTGGCATGCAGTGTCCCTTATCATCTTCACTGCTGTTATCCTCATGAAGATATAGAAAGTGATTGCTTAGTTGGAGCAGTTCCGAGTCCCTTCTGTATGGTCTGACCCTGGCAATGACTGTTCTCCAGAATGATTCCTCAGTGTTCATTTTCCTTGGAAGTTCCTTCTTATTGGTACTGTAGGATAAATTATCACTGTGCTCTATTAAGGAAGTCCGAATTTTCTCTGATTTATTAAAGGGACTCAACACGTAGTGATAGTGCACTGACCTTCTCTTCCAAGACACCTACCAACTTGCTGAAGGTGTTGGTGGAATTATCTGGCAATAAGACACACATTGCACATAAACTACAACAGATTCCTAAAGTTCCTTTCGTCTCCATCATGCAGATATTCCTCTCTTCTTCTTCCTTACTATCAATATGGGACATAAGTGTCGCAATACTACACTGAGAGACACAAACCACTGGCTCAATCGTTTGCTGACACTTTCGCCTTTGCTGCTTTTTGGTTCACAATAACTTCAGCAAAGGCTGATTGGTGGAAAGTATGAAGGTGATCTGTTACTCTTCCAAAGCTTCGCCTCCTCCTTGGGGGAGTCTACTACTAATTATCTAAGCAGATTATTCCTAACTATGCACTAAAACCCATGATCACATAAATCACAAGCAAGCCATAAGAAAGCTTCAGATTCATACATGCCCTTGCCTTTTTCTTCCTTCTTCATATGCATGAGGAAAGAGCAGAGGAAACTTTTGCTTGCTAGTTTTAATTAATCTCTATGGACTTAACATATCATGACTTGTTAAACCAAGATATTAATAAGATCTGGGTGCACATTTTTGCATCATCCCTTCCCTCCTCTCTTCCTGATGTGCCACAACTAAAGACCTACTGTGTTAATTGACCACAGAACTGGAAACTATAGTTATCAAGACCAGAACAGAGAGGACCTTAAATGAACTTTAACCATGGTTTGTTATATCAATGATAACACATCTTTTCAGTTTTGATGAAACAGTAAACTTTGGTTCTTGAATACACACAGAGAGAGACAGTTTTCCAGGGTTGTACACTGGGAGGGGAGGAGCGAAAGAGCTACATACAGTTAGCCCTCCATAACAATTGTTTCTATATCAACAGATTCAAGCATTCATGGCTTGAAACAAAGTCCCAGCAGATATGAAGGGCCCACTGTACAATCAAAACACTTTTTTTTTGTATCTTAACTTGGAATTTGTGGTCTGTCATAATTAGCACACTATCAAAAACAGCTTGGTATTTTCATCTGCCTTCCTGAGAGTATAAAGTAAGAAAGCTGTTTAAGAAAACATACCACTTCTTATTGACGAAAGTGCAATCTAATCGTTTGGCTAATTTTGTCTTTATGGAGTTGGATTTGTATGAAGTCCAAGAGGAATTAATCTGAGATAACTCTCTCCCATCAAGATAAAATCATAGAATCATAGAATCAAAGAGTTGGAAGAGACCTCATGGGCCATCCAGTCCAACCCCCTGCCAAGAAGCAGGAATATTGCATTCAAATCACCCCTGACAGATGGCCATCCAGCCTCTGTTTAAAAGCTTCCAAAGAAAGAGCCTCCACCACACTCCGGGGCAGAGAGTTCCACTGCTGAACAGCTCTCACAGTCAGGAAGTTCTTCCTCATGTTCAGATGGAATCTCCTTTCTTGTAGTTTGAAGCCATTGTTCCGCGTCCTAGTCTCCAGAGAAGCAGAAAACAAGCTTGCTCCCTCCTCTAAAAGTTTTTGATATATTTTTTATCAAGATGTAGATTACCCCTGCATTTTAACTTATTGAAATAGAAACTTAACACTGACCTGGACCAAGATATGTCCTGAACTGGAAAATCGAGGATCATTTTCATCAATTTCATTAATCTGTTTCATTAGCTTCAACAGTATCTCAACACTTCCCTTGCTGACCATCTCATTAAGGAGCCTTGCATTTCCAGAAATGAACTTTATTGCACCCATACAATAGAGAAAGGCTTCAGTATTTGTTCCCAGGTCTTCGGTTCTTAGAATTTCAAGCAGAGAATCTATGGATAAAATTAAGAATGCCAATGTAAACGTTTCATTCTGGAGCTATTTCTGCTCAACGTCTTAGAGAATAATACTCAGACATTTCATTGTGAAGTGATCTAGTAACCAATAATATCCAATGCAAAGCAAGCACAAGACTACCCACACAATAACGATTTTCCCCTACTCCACTGCATGGAAACCCTGAGTGCCCGAGAAAAGCTTATCCATATGATAGGGAAAAGCTCAAGATGCAAAATGGTTAGAGGGTGCATAAGAGACTGAAGCTTCTATCCAAACAAGTTATCTCTGCTTGATTTCCACTCACCAGTTCCTTACTCCCACTGTAAATCCCTGCCCCACATAACAGAGCCTTTGAGAAGCATATGGGGTAGGCATGAGAAAGAAAGTGAGATTTCCCCCTTATGTAAGTAATCTGCATGAGCACAGCACTGGATGTCACCCAACAATTGCAAAATGCTATCATTTTTAGAAATATATTAGCAAGCGTTTGCTTTATTTTCCTAAGCTTTGAAGGCAGATGGTTTGTTTTGGAAACTGTTGGCAATTATATTAAAAATGGTTGGTGACTATGCACTTCAGATTTCAGTAGCTATCTGAGCTCATTTCAGTTTTAAAACAGTTTAATTACATTTATAACAGAAACATCTTCTCCTTTTCACAGCCGTGCACAGGTTCTTTCTCATACATGCATACTTTTCCTTTTGGAACCCAATCAACTTTTCTCAAAAAGGAATGTTGCTGTTGTTATTTATTTATATGCCAGTTTTCCTCTTTTAAAACAGACACAAAGTGTTTGAGGCATATACACATTCAGAACTTTAAATAATTGTTTAGTCCCCAAAATATTTTGTTCTTCAGATTACTCCAAATAATAATAATAATAATAATTCAATATTTCACTAATAATTGAAGAGGAACAACTGGAAAAGCTGACACGATATGAGGATTTAAAGATTGAACTACAAAGACTCTGGCACAAGCCAGTCAAGGTGGTCCCAGTGGTGATCGGCACACTGGGTACAGTGCCTAAAGACCTTGGTCCACACTTAAACACAATCAGTGCTGACAAAATTACCATATGTCAGCTGCAAAAGGCCACCCTACTTGGATCTGCACGCATTATTCGCTGATACATCACACAGTCCTAGACACTTGGTAAGTGTCTTACATGTGATCCAATACAACAACCAGCTAATCTTGTTGTGTTTCAAATAATAATGATAAATAGCTATAAGATAGCTGGACTGTACTCAGCTGTGATTAATTGGCACCCTAATAGTTTATATCAAAGAGCAAGCATTTTTCCTTCTTTCCTGAAGTATTAAAGATTTGGATGCATAAGCTACAGTTGTATATTCATAACTAATTCATATTCATAATCCTTACATATTCATGATTGTGGCAGCAGTGCAGGGAATATGCAGGAAATGTGAAAGTCCCCCAATTCTGCCTCAATTTGAAGCAGCCACGGATAGTAACAGAGATCTAATCTCCTGTCAATCAAGATGAGCAGACCAATCCCCAGGGTGAAGGGGAATTGTAAAAGGAATCTGTCTTCTGACTGAAGGCAGCTGGCTGGAGGAGAACAGACCTCCATAACTCACAGTGGCTACTGCCTAGTAAAGAAGGCCTGCAAGGGGCTGGGCCAGAAAGTGCTAAAAATCTAAGACCTTGGCCTGACATACTTAGATAGTGAATGCTGTGGACCAAAACCACATTATAAACTATCTGTGAAAAATCAGATAACATTATTGTTAGAATCAAATAGAGAATCTTGAAAATGGTATTTTGTTGTTTTTCCTCATATATCACACTAAAATTTACACCAAAAAAATCAAATAAAGAGATGGAAGATCAATGTAAAATCAAAGCATAGTCCGAAAAGCTATCAAAAGTATAAGATACTGTATTTCTAGACTGTCCTTACATATTAGCAGTGTATTTTCTCTTATTTGCTGTAAAAGAGAAACAGATGCTATGCATGGTAACAGTCATACCTAATATCCTGTCATTCTGAATGAGAGTGTCGTTTTTTTCATTTCTGCTTATTTTAAATACCAGCTTGCAAACATTAAGTAAATTCTTCCCACTCACTTTCAGCTGCAAATGAAGATGGCAAAAGAGAATAAAATATTGTCAATGAAATCAGATAGATTGTATTCTTCTGCTACTTCTTCAAGAGCCTACAGAACATTTATATATTCATTTCTGTTTTTTTTTAAAAAAGCTTTTTATATATAGCACAAAGGTTCTATCTAGTACTTTCTGGTAACTCAGAAAATGGCTGAGAAAACAGAACACCTACCACATATTGTCACTTTTTATTATAAACTAATGGAATTACTGGATGTCCAGAGGACAACAAAAAGCTTTGGTTCATCTGTCTCATTTCACAACATCTCCATATTCTGGGAGGGGAATAAGGATGCAGAAGATGGTTGGACATCACTTAATGGGAATACCCTTGGGCTGTGCTGATTCAAGGAAATTATCTTGAGGACAAAAATTCACACTGGATTTCTTGGTATATTTTTCATGTAACCCATACATGCCTACCAATGCAGCACTCAAATAGGCGAAAAGAGAACTTCATAGTCATGCCCTCAATCTTTGATGTCAAAAAGCACAGAGGAAGGTACCCACTTGAAAATATCCAAGAGGGTTGGATATTTTCTAATAAAAAAGGGATGTTATCTAAATTTTATTTTCAACTAGAGTGATTGATTCAAGCTAGAATTTTAGCATTAATGTAAACATAGAAATAAGGCATTTGTTAAGTTATTACTTAAATGAAAAACAGTGCTAAAGAACCATGTACAGCTGATTCGTAATTCAAATCCTAGTTCTTTTGGATTTTTGCAAAACTACACATTCCTTTTGTCAGGCCTTCAAACATGGGGAATTAAAAGGTTTAGGTCACAAGTTCCAAACCACTCACTCAGATGGGGTTCTTGTGTTTTACATTTCATAACCCCCCTCATCTGTCCCAGAAAACTGGAACTTCTGCTAGCATCCTTTTTTTTTCATGTCAGGAGCGACTTGAGAAACTGTAAATTACTTCTGGTGTGAAAGAATTGGCCATCTGTAAGGACATTGCCCAGGGGATGCCAGGATGTTTTACCATCCTGTGGGTGGCTTTTCTCATGTTCCCGCATGGGGAGCTGGAGCTGACAGAGGGAACTCAACCTGCTCTCCCCTGAATCCATGTGAGAAACAGTAAACTAAAGGAGGGGAGAGTAAATATAAGGTTATATATATTACGTGGGGTTTACGTGGGGTTGCCCTTGAAGACTGCCCGGAAGCTTCAGATGGTCCAGCGCTCGGCAGCCAGGTTGCTAACGGGAGCGGCACTCAGGGAGCATACCACTCCTCTGTTGAGCCAGCTCCACTGGCTGCCAATCCGCTACCGGGCACAATTCAAGGTGCTGGCTTTAGCCTATAAAGCCCTAAACGGTTCTGGCCCCGCTTACCTCTCCGAACGCATCTCCACCTATGAACCGACCAGAACATTAAGATCGTCTGGGGAGGCCCTGCTCTCGGTCCCGCCTGCGTCACAGGCGCGTCTGGCGGGGACGAGAGACAGGGCCTTCTCAGTGGTGGCCCCTCGGCTATGGAATGCCTTGCCGGCAGACATCAGACAGGCACCTTCGTTGCTGACGTTTCGGAGAATGGTTAAGACCTGGCTCTATGAACAAGCGTTCGGCTAAGCAATGCAACCAATCAAGGAAGACGGTAAATGGAACATAGGAACGGCACAAGGACTATGAGAACGGATCTGATTTCAACTGAGGCGTTATATATGTTGTTTGTTGATTTGTCTTGTCTGATTGTTAACTGTTGTGGATCGACGTGTTGATCCTGTTGTTGTATTGTTATGTTTTAATTGCACTGTAAACCGCATTGAGTCGCCTGTTAAGGGCTGAAAAATGCGGTATAAAAGTGAAGCAAATAAATAAATAAATAAATAAATAAATATAAGGGGAAGAGGACTGGGAAAAACTGAATGGGCTTTACAGGCTGGATGAGAAATAGATTTTTCAAAAATGAATGTAGCTTCATCTTCTTCTTCTTAAGCTCAAAGCAGGGATGTGTGGTGATGGGGCAGCAGTAAAATAATAAGAGGGAATTTTCCACTTCCTTAAAATAGGCAATTAAAATTAAATACATGCCTACAAATTTAACTTATGCTTTGTAGTTAAATTCTCCTACCCTCACACATAAACATCACTGAATTAGTTTTTAAATATATTTAAAATTAACTAAACATATTAACATTTTCAACTGACTTTCATATTTCTAGTCAACTTAATTTCAAAGGGAATAATGTCTCATTGCCCTATACTCACAAATTACAGTGTAAAGCAGAACCAAATCTAATACTCTTGAAGTGTACTTAAGCCATGTTTGAAAATAAAATTCACTAAACCACTCATAAGAGTTTCAAGTAAATCTTAATTTGTTAAACTAAGTTTTCCTTATTTCCGTTCTGTGCACAGTATATATTCATGCTATAAGACTATTGAATTATTTTCCACACGACTTTTTAATTTCTACCTTTCTTCTATGAGTTTTTTAAAAATTGTGGATTATATTTTAATCAATTAAGAGCATGATTTTATATTATTTTTTCATGCTAAAAGACTTTTTATTCCACAGTTAATAAATGTAATAATAATAATTGTTACTTATACACACACTATGTTTATATTTTGGATCAAATATGAACTATTTTAAGTGTATATGTGTGTGCGAGAACAGGGCAGGACATTAACTTCTTAATTCCTAATTACTATAGTGGGCTGTGTTTTTTAACTTCAGATACATCTCTTTAATTTGGAGATGTATTTGATGAAGTGTTCCCAAAGACAGCCCAGCGTATTTTCCCATGAAGTTTTCAACTGCTAAGTCGTGATTGAGTGACTGCAACATAAGGGTGAAACACAAATGTCAAACCCAGAAGTCTTCCAGATGGAACAAAGAAAAGAAACGTCAAGAAGCAACCTTAAATGACATGACATAAATTGGCACAAATCACCACTCTGGATGTGTCAACCATCAAGCCCTCCCATTTATGCACCCAAATATTTTTATCAATATTGGAGCACTGCCACTTCTTTCATTGGGATTTTTTTTTTTTGCGCTAAGAATTATAAGTTTTGGCCTGACAGTGATGACTTAAGTTCTTACAAATTATTTCTAAAAAAAATACAATAGAAGTTTCAGCTAAATATCTCTTCTCAATGAAAATGTTTATAAGTTTGTTTTTGTTTGTTTTTTAAAAGTTACTTTCAAATAAGCTGAACATATTTATCAAGAATTACATTAAAATGTATAACATATCATAATAATAGTTAGCAGAATTATTAGTTTTATTAGTACTAATAAAACAGCAATGTTATAAATAAAAGCCTGGAAATTAATTTTACTGCAAATAAATGTACAAAAGCATCCTTCAATCAACATCTGGCTTAAACAGACATTATTCTATAATGACCCAAGGCACAAACCTTGAAAACATATCTTTTGGCATAGGAAGCAGGCAAAGAATTATAATAATAATTAATTCTTTTTATTTGGGTTTCTTTTGTTATTTATCTCTTTGTTATACTGCCAGCTGTTCAGGACAAGGAGGAATATGTTGTTATTTATGAGATTGGCTCTTTGGTATATTTTAGATACACTTAAAAAGAAGTAGCTGTGGTTCAGATAGTTTCCCCTTCAAGTAAATCAGTTTGGGTGAGCAGAATTCCTGATTGGACTTCAGAAAGAGGAAAATTATTGTACTATCTTTTATATCTTGTAATATCAGTCACCCATTCTGGGAATAATTGTAGTTACAGGTAACTTTGATACTATAGTCCTTAAGAATGCTTTCCTTTATATAATTTAAAGTTCACTTTCAGTGCTTTAGGGGGCAATCCTATATGCATTTAACCAGGGTAAGCTCCTTTTAACTCAGTGGGATTTATTCATGACTACACATGGATAGGTGATTTTTATTACTGTCCTATTATAAAAAATAATACCAATAATATAATTAAATGTGACATATGAAAAGGAAAATTAGGTGCAATGTTTGGTCAACTCATATGCTGACAAATTATTCATCTTTTCCTGAATTATTTATGTACTTGTTTAATTAAGTGCAATTTTATTTCACAAGAAATATCAGGCAATTATAAAACTACAGTGCTTATAGAATATATAATCCATCACATTATATGATAATCACAATTCAGGGCTCATCCGGATTGATTAAAAAAAGAAAGTCAAAAATTTTGTTCCTCTTCTCTCTGATTTTGCTCTGGAGGTTGATACACGTTATAATTTGTTCTTATTGTCGTTTGCCTTCCAGCCATTTCTAATTATGGCAACCCAAAGGAAAATCCATCATGGATTTTCTGGGCAAGATTTTATCACAGCGAGTTGCCACTGCTTTCCTCTGAGGCTGGGAAAGTATAACTTGCCCAAGATCACCTAGCAGATTTCATGGCTGGAAGAGAGTCGAACCCTGGTCTTCCAGTATCCTAGTCCAACACTCAAACCACTTTAGCATGCTGTCAGCTCCTTGAACAATCAGAGACTTTTAAAATACCAGGTTGGTTTATTTTAACCCAGTATAATATTGCAAAGAACAGAAACAAAATTAAGGGTTTTTCATTCAGACTGGATGCGTCCTTTCCTTAACTTACGTCTAGAATAATTTTTGCAAGTTTCAGGCCAAGTGGATCGGAAGCAATGTCAACTAATTTGTACAAAGTTTTCAGACACAAACTTCGCCTTTTAAATCGCTTTCCAAGCATATTTCCTTCTTCCAAGGCTTGATAGAGAATAGTACAGGAATGGCAAAGCTTTTCTACATTGTCTTCTATTTGATGCAAAAAAGAAAGCAAAAAATCATTACCCTTTTTTTAAAAAAAGGCTTCCAAGTCAATATCAAGTACAACAAATTTCAATACTACAGCACTAAACCAGGGACCTTTCTAGGGGCTAGCAGCTCAAGCAACAAATTTAGCCCTTCTTTTAGTTCTGATTTTGCCCTCCCTTGTTTTATTCCAGATGATACGTACATTATGAGCCAAACCTCCCACCTCAACTTTTTTATCAACCATAAACATTGCACGAATACATGCTATGAAAGGTATGATCCAATGAAAGACGGTAAAAGTAGCTGATTTGATGGTTCTCAGGAACACTGCAGGCAAGCTTTCTTTAAGGAAAACAAGAAGGACCCATTACGTTGAGGTCCACTACTGTATTCAGGCTGACTTGTTAGTACCTCACAAGTGAACCAACCTCTCCTATTTAGCTTGCTACTGTTTATCCATCACTCATGGTCTATAAAAGTTTTTATTGCTCTATGGACAAGGCACAAATAGTCATGACACAAATAACTGGTTTAAAAAGTGAGGGAGAGAACTGCTAAGGGCTAGAGATAAGACTCATGTTGCAGTCATTATAAAGGGAAGGAAGCTCCTCATATGCTATTAGTGTTTGCGGCCTCTTTATAATATAACCCGAGGCCTTTAAATACTACTGGAAATGTTTCCTGCAAACTCCAAATCTAAAATTGTACTATCCCTTAAGCCAATGGTAGGAGCAATTTATGATTTGCTGTTGCACATTACTGCATATGCTGCTAGTGGAGAACCATTATGGTAAATAACAAATTACAGGAAATAAGCATTAAAATCTGTTTCATTAAAAGCAAAATACGTCTAGTAGCAAAATATCTATACATATATTACATACCCATCTCTAGCTGCTGTAAAATAGGTAAAATTTTCACATTCCAGTAGTTTTCTTCCTCTTCTGTCTCATTTGCTTCCAAACAATTTTCTAAAATATGAGAGCATACTATTAGAAGATAACATGTTAAAATGTAGCTTCAATTTGCAACAAAACAAACATATAGTAGAACAAATTTTGACAGTACTGTGACTTTATTATTCTGGCACTTCAGCAAAATCATAAAATAATATAATGTGCCAAAAAAGTGGATTTTTTTAAAAAAGTAGTATTATTACTAATAATGAATTTTGTTACCGCCTCTCCTCATGGCTCGAGTTGGGGTACAACATGGTTAAGACAGATAAAATATAATACTATCAAAATGCATACATTAACATAGACAAACAAAGATTACCAATAGTAATAAAATGTAGATTAAATTCAGTTTAAAACTGGTGGAAGAGATAGGTATTCTGTTTTATCTTGAATCCTGACAATGGGCTTAGCTGTTACATCTCTTTCAAGACGCCATTCCACAGTCTTGGAGCAGCTGATGAAAGGTCATACTAGCATTTTCAACTGCCACAATAGTAAAACAAAAATAGAAAACTTAACGAAGACAGACTGACAAGTTGAATTTTTTTTCTCCATCTCAGTGGTTTATTGATCATAACCACAGCTTTGTATTGTGGTTACAACAATGACACTAGTCTACATTTATTGGTTGCTGTTAATAGCATATATATATATACATACACACACACACACACACACAAAAGCCTTAGCAACACTCTGCTTTATAGAGCTTTACAAAGCAGAATACCACTTCGAGTCCCTTTGGGGAGATAGGCAGTATATAAATACATTATTATTATTATTATTTGAAACACAACAAGATGAGTCCACAGCAGACAAGATCATTCTGCTGGTTGTTGTATTGGATCACACGTCAGACACTTCCCAAGTGTCTAGGACTGTGTGATGTATTGGCAAATAATGCCAATAATTATTATTTATTATCATATATTATTATTTATTATCATATATTATTATTATTATTATTATTATTATTATTATTATTGGCCTAGTTGCTTAGTTGCAAGTGACCGAGACTCCACCCTGTCTCCCCCTCCAATTAATTATTTTACTCTTTTTTGCAATTTTAAAAAATAAAAATGCGGGGGCAATTTTGCTACAACTGCAGTGATCCCTGGACAATTTTAAATCATGCTTACATTACCATCTGTCTTGCCAAGTTGCCTGCAATAACTGTATTAAGCAAATGTTTTTAAATATGTTTATTTATTTCTTATTGTAAATTTGTTTTTCTAGGTTATTGTTTTACATATGTATATGGTTTTGTATTGTCTTTTATATAATGTTGTGAGCCACTTTGGAGAGGAAAAGCAGGATATAAATAAAGATTATTATTATTATCATAATCATCATAATCATAATCATCATCATTGAAAGCATTACTTTACATTCTGGTTAAATAAAGACTGCCTGCCTGTGGATATAAATCAGACTGAGGAGGGAAGAAAAAGCATGGCAAAATGCCCCAACACTGATGTTGGGAACAGCAGGTGAGCCATTTTGGTGGGAATAGGGACCATATTTTATAAAAATAAAAATCGAAATGCTGGAAAATTCCACAAAAACAGGCTTGTGATCCTATACTCTCCCCTTCATTGCTCTTGCTGCATGGGTAGAGGAAAACAGGAGTGAGTGTGTTCGAGACAGAGGCCTTACCCAAGCTCACAGACACACAATGCTGAAGTACAATATTGAATTAATTACAAATTAAGTCTATATTGCTCTTGACTTATTTACAGATTTAGCCAATCCTGTGATATCACATACCTTACTTGGGCTCACAGAGAATCACACACACAATGCAAAATATTATTCTGGATTAACTGCAAACTAGGACTAAATGATGTACCTGACTTATTTAAAGGTTTGGAGCATTCTGTGTTGGCTGGACTTTCCTCCCCCTTAACCAAGTCACTAGAAGAGAAAACAAAAAGTTTAGAAAAGTGAAGGGAAAAATGAAATCATTGAACATAGTATCAGTTTCCTCTTAAATTCAGACAACTGAGAAGGTTTTTCAGTACGTGGAAAGCACATGTTATCACTGATACACCCATGCTAAGACAGTTCTTTACACATGCACTATGGCCACAAATATCAGGACTTTCCCAAAAGCCAGACTCAGGGTGCATCTACACTATAGATTTAATACAGTTTGGCATCACTTTTCACAGGAGTTGTACTTTTGTGAGGCACCAGCAGTCTTTGGCAAAGAAGACTAAAGAACTTGTAAATCTACGATTCCCATGATTCCATAGCACTGATGCATGGCGGTTAAAAGTGGTATCAAAATACATTCCATTGTGTGTAGATTCACCACCAGATATCCATTCTATCTCCAGAACAATTTGGTTGGTATATGATGCCTATATGAGAAAGGGCTGGTTTTGTGTCTTTGTTATGAATGCCTCAATCACTCTTGTATGGTGTGCGAGGGGAGTTTCTCCATAGTTTTGTGCACACAGGCAATTTAGGCTCAGATAGAGATGACTACAGAATGACTTCAATTCATTTCCTATTGTTTCAAAAAAGATTTTTCATGTGTCTGCAATGACCCAAAGGGGCTGAAACTGTAGAGAACAAGCTCCCCACAATCCTTATTGTACATTGGAGCAACAAAAAAATTATAAGGGAGGTTGCCTTCCAACATCTAGTGGGAACTAATGTAGTCTCTGGCTTCCCAGTTTCCCACCACTGATTTATACTCTACACTTTAGTCAACTTCTCAAGGCAATCCATAAATGAAAAAGTATATAACAAACTCCTGATGTTGTTTGGCTGCAATACTCATCAGCCCCAGCCAAAACAATCAATGGTGCAGATTGAGAAGAGTCCAATGACATTGAGAAGGCAAAAGTCTAAACCTGCAACAGTCCAGTAAAGCTTCCTCTGATTAGGCTAAAGTTAGTTTGACAAAGCAAGGACAGCTCAAAACAAGATCATTAGTGCTGAATAAGCCTTTTTTGGCAGAGCTAATTACTAGTATTTTGGTCTACATTATTTCTTCTCAATCACTCTGCAGAATCCCATATACTGGCAAAGAACAGAAGGCCATCTGTGAGGGGTGCTTTGAATGCGAGTTTCTTGCTTCTTGGCAGGGGGTTGGACTAGAAGGCCCACAAGGTCTTTTCCAACTCTATGATTCTATTATTCAATTTCTGTTAAACAAAAGATTTCAAGAAAGTATGTGTGCTCCCTGTCTTGGCCAGATTCCCCCAATCAATATGGTGAGCAGCTATGCTAGCTGGGGCGGCCTGAGAATGATACTTCCATTTTTCAAGCTCTACTAAAGGACAAGATAAAATCCTATTACCATGCTTATAGCTGAATTGCTTAGGCATAGCTGGTGAAATCAAGACTGAAACAGTGTTTTCCTTCCCCCTAGATCTCTGCCACATTATTTATCTCACTTGTATGAGTCATAAATAATATTGTTATTCTTTTAATATATGATGCAACATTAAATGTAATAACTATGTTTCTTCAACATTTTACATCTAAAGTTTAACACAACTGTATACAGCATGTTGTAATTCAATCTCAGCATGCTGCAATGAAACTTTTGCACCACACGAGGCCGCTATAACTGAACATAACATAAATAGGACCTATTTTGAATCAGAAGTTCAACACTACATTACACTGGAGGACATGACTGCCAGGAGATCATGAATTCAATTTAGATATTTTTATATAGTATAAGTGCCATTTTCTGTAAGCCCCTTCACTGTATTACTGCTAAAAGGGGTAATGCATTGGCATTTGGTTTTTAAAAGAATACATATGTGTTGTTCTGTAAACATTATTTTGTTAACATGTTTCTTACAAAAAAAATGTTTGCTTAAAAGTTATCATGCATAATGTAAAGTCTTTTTTTCAATGCCTAGATCAGTCATCTATGAAGCCTGCAGTGGATTTCCAGCTCCATTGCCCAAGCCTAAAAATAATATTTCAACAGAAAATATCCCTATTATTGGACTTTGGACTGCCATACCCACAAAAGACTGAGTAATAGGGGCAATTGACCACAATGTTAATGAAATCTTGGATTTCTAAGCTCTCCATAGTTACTCAGTTTAAGTTACTCAGAAATAACTTGATGAAATTTCCCCAGAGGACACATTTTTGAAATAAGGAAATATTTAAAAACAGCTAAGCAGTATTAAGTGTTTAATAATATTGTCGTCGTCCCCCCCCCCCAAAAAAAATCATACAAAAGAAATAAAATGAAAACAATCAAATGAGAACAAAATGTTGGAATTATGCAGTTTTTTTTAAAAAAAAGCTATCAACTTTAAGCATG
The DNA here is from genome assembly GCF_037176765.1 of Anolis sagrei. Lineage (NCBI taxonomy): Eukaryota > Metazoa > Chordata > Lepidosauria > Squamata > Anolidae > Anolis > Anolis sagrei. Next base: position 94,107,918 of record NC_090021.1, read on the forward strand.
CATTTGAACAAATGTAAAATCAGTGGTATTAAACATGCTACTTCTGAGGGTAAAGACTGGTGCTTATACAGCAGGCATGGGTAAACTTTGGCCCTCCAGGTGTTTTGGACTTCAACTCCCACAATTGTGGGAGTTGAAGTCCAAAACACCAGGACGGCCAAAGCTTGCCCACGCCTATTATAAAGCATCGATGTTTTATCAGTGTTTTATGTGTATTGTTTATATGCCTTGATTTTTTTCCTTTATTATTATGTTGTTTATTTTATTGTAATTTTGTATTTTTTTGTATTGTAATTTGTTGTTCCGGCTTGGCCCCATGTAAGCCGCTCCGAGTCCCCATTGGGGGAGATGGTGGCGGGGTATAAATAAAGTTTATTACTTGTCCTAGCATAGTTCGGCAGTATCAAACCACATTCAATAATCTAAAACTAAATCTAAAATAAAACTAAAATATAACAAGCTGTCTCAAAAGTGAAGGGCATTTAAATATTCAGTGTTACTAAGCAATATGAACAAATTAAAGTGAAAAGATATTGATAGACATAAATTAGTCTATGAGAAGGTAAATTAAGCTAAGGGCAAAAATTATTCTGCAAAATAAGCGGCAAATTAAATATCTGAGCATATCTTCTAATTCAACAATTATCACTGTGTGAGATATTTATTCTCCTCAGTTATGAAGAGCAATAGATGCTAAACCTTTTGCAAAGCAGCATTAATTTGGGTACCAAAGCAACAATTCCTGCCATAAAAAATAAGCACAAACCTTTTCAGCAGATTTAGGTGTTCAGACAGAGACAAGGGGAAGGAAATCTATTATTCTAGCTGTTGCCACAGGAATTTGCAAGAAAAGATCCTTATATTGGGTTACAAAGGTGGCACAGGTAGAGAGTCCCAAAGGTAAAACTGTAACGGGGCTCTCTACCTGTGGATGGGAAAGTGGATGGTAGCAGGTGGTGAAATGGATGGTAAAGAATGGTTTGGGAATGCCAAGAGCTGGGTAGGATTCCGAACATATTTACATATTTCTGTTTACAGTTTCTGAAGAGTATGCATGGAGTGATGCATCCCAACAGAAGTTTTGTGTCCTGTCAAGAGAATGCCTATAAGCAACAAGCCTTCTAGTTCTCCCTACAGCAGTAACTCCCCAAATTCCTTCACTCACTCCTCCAAACAGGAATGTGAGGGCATGAAAAGTTAACACCATGAACACATATTACTGCAAACAAGAAAGCAGAGTCAAAAATCCAAGCAAGATTAACTGCAGCAACAAATGAACTATAGAATCTAGAATTCAAAATATACTGAAATGTACTTTGAGGTCAGAAAATTAGTGCATTCACCCAAGAGGTAAAAAGTTGTGATTGTTCATAAGAATTAACAGGAAATAAACCAGGCAAAAATATAATTTAGATGTCAGAAACAACAGTGTAGTGATGCAAATCATGGCGAACTGACATATTTAGGCAGAATGGATGAGCTCATGTTTACTTTTGTCCTTTTAGAACAGGCCAATTCTTTTGTAACATCGGGTCACTTCATGTTCACAGTCCTAATCAATCTTAAGCAGAACAAATGCACAGGCAAGTGAGACAACAAGTGGAATGACAGCCAATACCCAGGAGAGAATTTAGCATCAGTGACCTCTGCTCAAATGGAGACAAAATGAGCATGTTAATGGTGCCAAGGACTTCACAGAGTCAGGCTTTGAGGGAATACACCAGAAGCTCTGCATCCAGAACCCTAGTCAAGTCATTCTTTTAAGATGCAAGTATAAATCAGCAGCAATATAGTTAAACCAAATAATCTCACGCTAGACAATCCAGGCAAAATCTACCCTTGATTTTCAAGGAAAGAGATATACAAGACTAAAACATGGATTGAATTCGGATAATAATGACAGCTTTGAAATTCAGTTTTGAATGGGGGAAAATAATCTGCTATTGTTCAAGAAGAGTGATATACTGTATTACACATTTTTTAATTTTATAAACATTTTGTGTGAGTTCTGAAATGCAGCAGCCAAGTATAAAGAGGGCTCGCACCAGACTTCCAGCTCTATGGAAGAAAAAGCTACTGTTTACTGATAGATTTGAATTCAGTTCTGCACCAACACAAAACTAAGAAAAGGAGATCACTGTAAGGGAGTATTGCAAACAGCAATCCATAGTGCCAACAATGTACATATCCTCCTAGGAAAGACAAATTATTGATTTCGTTAACTGTAGATTGTTCCCAGTTGGCAAACTTGGAGATCTTAATTATATGTTTAAGTGTGAGTGTTATTTTGTACAATACATTATATGTGTGTATGCACACAATATGGAACTTGATCACTATTTTGGTTTGGTTTGGTTTTTTATTATGCATTAAGTTCTATTTTATTAGGAAATAGGTTTGAATGGCTTTCAATCCTTTCCTTCTCTGCCATATGTCTAATTGCTTGTATTCAACTCCTTTTCTCCAGAGAGAGATTCATGGTATTGTCTCTTATCAGAGGAGGATTTTTTTTGCTGTTTTCTTCCCCTCATTTATTTTCTTTTAAAATTATTGATTATTTGACACAATCATATAATATACAATCAGAAAGTATACATTCAAAAATAATGAAATGTGTCTCTGATGTTCAATTTCATTGCTAATAGATCTATATTCAAATGGCAACTTGTGCAAAATAAGATTAACATCTATGCCATTCACTAGAATTCAAGACATTCTCAGAGCAAAATATGTACAAACCTTTCTTAACTAGGATAATTGGTGGCTATGTATTAGGAATAGATGCTTTATTTCTGGATAAGAGCAATAGGAACTTGATCACTATTTTGAATACGCATTCTACGATCATTGGCTGTTTCTGCCACAGAAGTCTACACTGACTAAAATGTATTTATTACTGTTCAGGCTACTGATTGTTTTGTGATGTTGTGTTATGTTATTATGATGCATTTATTTTATTTTATTTTAGTAGTTTGAAACCATTGTTTCGCATCCTAGTCTCCAGGGCAACAGAAAACAACCTTGCTCCCTCCTCCCTATAACTTCCCCTTACATATTTATAAATGGCCCTCATCATGTCTCCTCTCAGATTTCTCTTCTGAAGGCTAAACATACCCAGCTCTTTAAGCTACTCCTAAGTTATTATATTATATTATGTATGATTGTATTGTATTGAAATTATCCAGACCCTTGATCATTTTATTTTATTTTATTTTATTTTATTTTATTTTATTTTATTTTATTGGGTCGTGTTTTTATGTTTGTCCAGGCTCGTCCCGATGTAAGACGCCCCGAGTCCCTTTGGGGAGATGGAGGCAGGGTATAAAAGTAAAGTTATTATATTATTATATTATGTATGATTGTATTGTATTGAAATTATCTCCTACATTAGTTTCTGCAATATATGTTTTAAAAGACCACAACTGATTTAAACATGTTCTTAAGTTCTTGGTGTGAAAAAGTACATAGGTTATAAGGCTATATAAAATACTGACCTTTGATTGCTGAATTGAGATGCAGGTGATATAGTTGTCATTTTTGGACACATGTCTCCACCAATGATCTTACTATGATTTGCTTTATAAGGTAGTGGGACATATTCATCCTTAAAATTCAATTGGACAGTGAGTTTTTCTGTAAAATGTTCATTACTGTTTTTTGAAATATCACCCATAGCAGTTTGTTCTTCAGAACTTTGTCTTTTGCCTATAGGAACAAGTTGAAATATTCTTATAAAGTAAACATAAAAGAGGAGTTTTAAAATGACAGGTGCTTTTGAAGTATTATTTTTAACAGTTTATTGCCCATACTACTTGCTGTTATCTAGAAAGAGAAACCTAAATAAAAGGAACTGACGCAGGCAGCCTTCTCTGCATCAAAGATTTCTAAAGAAAAAAATGCCCTCATTCATAAGGGCTGTGACCTTACATCTCTATGGAAAACCTTGCTTTGTAAACTAAGTACAAAAATGTTTCATAACCTGCAGCACTGATAATGAGATCAGGACAGATCCTACATACAAAAAAAAAGCAGCTCAATCAGAAGTCATGTACCTTACTTTTTAAAAAACACATTGCCATTAATAAGTTCTCCAAAGCAGCCTTTGATATTTTCTTCTCAGAGAGGCTTGTGCTAGTGAGGGAAAGGTGTCTTTGTTCAGGGCTTACCAGCTGATCTCATCATCTGACTGGGAAATTATCCCTTCTGCAGGCTCTGCCTTCTCAGACAGGATCTCCTTGTCTGTCTCCATTTTTGTTCTGTCACTATGTGTAATTTCCCATCTCCCTTTCTATTTAACAACGGGCTGGCTACCAGAACTTGGAAAGATAGGTTTGAAAATTAATTTGAAATGTTGAGTGTTGGGAAATGGTAAATTATTTACCATCAAGACTTACCACTGAATTAGTGAATCATTAATTGGCAAAGACAAATTATTATTAATCAGCTCATTGCTGAAAATGTTAGTTTCAAAGACAGGTCATGAGAATTATAGAGAACAGCATGAATGCTTTCACTTCTAAAACCCTAGGGACACCTTTGGTCACTAGCACTTTCTGAAGTGCACTTTTGGTCCTTTTAAAGTTGCTTTTCCTAATAAAGATGAATCACGGCAGCTTCACAGCTTTTTCTCTCCCTTATTCCCTATAAAGAAGTGTTGTCTGCAAAGGTCAGTATTAGAGCAGATGTTTTCCTCATTTATCTCAATGAGACTTCTTATGCTAATTATTATATTTATTTATATACTGTTTTTTTCTCTTAAAGAGATTCAAAATTGCGAACACTGGTCAAAACAACACAAAATGCAATTTAGTTATTATTTTGAGTAGATTTCTTTTTAAAGATAGATATAGGGACAAATGGGAACAAATGGGCTCCGATTTCCAGCCTTACCAATCCTCTCAGAGCATATGAATTCCTGCAGAAACATGTAAAAAAGAGAACTGGAAGGGGGCATTCATTCACTTAATTTCATGTTCTCGCCATGTCTACTCAAAAGTACAGGTGATGAAAACTTTCCATTTAATTATCCAAGCACCCCAGACATGCATGAGTGAACACTGAAGAAATACTAAGGGATTCAGTGACATTTGCTACAAGCTACCTATCTACAATTACTTTTTAAGAAAATAAAAAGGTAAATGTAAATGTAAAGGTTTCCCCTGATATTAACTCCAGTCGTGTCCGACTCTGGGGGGATGGTGCTCATCTCCATTTCTAAGCTGAAGAGCCGGTGTTGTCTGTAGACACCTCCAAGGTCATGTGACCAGCATGACTGCATGGAGCACCGTTACCTTCCCATAGAAGCGGTACCTATCATCTACTCACATTTGCATGTTTTCAAACTGCTAGGCTGGCAGAAGCCGGGGCTAACAGTGGGAGCTCACCCCGCTCCCTGGATTATAGCCACCAACCTTACGGTCAGCAAGTTCATCAGCTCAGTGGTTTAATTCACTGCACTACCAGGAGGCCCCTTTTAAGAAAATAACTTCCATTATATAATCCATTAAATTTATTCCCCTCACCTAGAGATACAATTTTTAAGTGAATGAAAATGTAGCATACTTTAATTGAAATAAGCTCAAATCCTGAGTTTGTTGCCATTGCCAAGACTCCAAGAGCATCCTCTGAGTATGGGGCACTCCCATTGCCTACAGATGTTATATATTCTCTCCCCCCCCCCCCCCCAACAGTCCACTGTAGCCTTCTAAAATCTTCTTGGGAATATAAGATATCCTTTGGATGTCGGAACCAAAATAATTTGGTTTTTTTCTTCCCTTCCACTAGCAACAACTTCTATTGAATTAAAAGCCTTCCACTGATGAAAATGGAGCCCCCAGTGGCGTAGTGGGTTAAATCATTGCACCGGCAGGACCGAAGACCGATAGGTCGAAGGTTCGATTCCAGGGAGAGCGCGGAGGAGCTCCCTCTGTCAACTCCAGCTCCCCATGCAGGGACATGAGGGAAGCCTCCCACAATGATGATAAAACATGAAAACATCCAGGCGTCCCCTGGGCAACGTCCTTGCAGACGGCCAATTCTCTCACACCAGAAGCAACTTAGTTTCTCAAGTCGCTCCTGACACACACAAATAATTGATGAAAACGATCTTTCAATTCATGGAAGGCTAACTAAAGATCCAAGCTAATATAAAGATAAATGTTTTTCATTTGGTATGATTGACAAACCATTTCAACATTAATTGTGAACCGAAAGAGATTTTAATTCTTCAAGTAGATCAACTAGGCTAATCTCAGTTTTTGAAAGGATTGCCTTTTAAAAATTGTTGATAAAACAAATTGGAAAGAGTCTTACTCTCAATGGGAAGCAACACTTTGTCTGGGAGAAGCTTTCCACAAGATGCTGTTTTAAACAAATATGCACGCGCATTGCTGACTTTTCTAATCTCCTCTGAATCCACTGGTATCTTAGCAGGGGAAACAGGATGCTCTTCTTCACTTGTGGCTGATGGTAGCAACTTTGGCTTCTGATACACAAGACAAGAGCTAACTTAACATACATCAGAAGAGCAGAATTTTGTAAAATCAAATTTCTGGCTACAATCTATTTATTCAAAAATTGATTAACATTAATTTTTTCTGAGTTCCAAAAATGTAGTCATCAGTGTATACATGTATTATTCACTCCAATATAATAGGCACTGTAGGGAGTGTGCCTCAATTCAATTCCCCAAAGCTTAAAAAAAACAAATCATCAAATAAAGTAGTGGGCACAATTCAGATTATAAAAAATCTCAGCCTTTTTAATTTAACAAAACAAGATTTTCATCTGCATTATTGCCAGTATCTTTTTATGTGAGAAATCTGAAGTTTTAGATGTCAAAGTTGCTGGATAAGATTTTCATGGTTGAAGGTTGGCTTGAATGTCAATTTCGTATAATTTTAACAGATCCCGGAATATTTTTTTATTTACACCTGCTTTTAATTAATTAAGTACAGAATGCCAAAAGCCCTGTCTATCAAAAATACGCACATGATCCAATGGGCTGAGGCGTGTACAAGATACAGGCCTTGATTCAACCGATTCAAAGCTGGAAGCATGAAGACTGGAATGAAAAGCAGACAATATTAATTAACATATAAACAATTATTTGCATGTTTTCCCTCCAAACATCTATATGTACACTAATTTAAAATGCTGTCTCTGATAATTTGTTCAATAATAATAATAATAATAACAACAACAACAACAACAACAGTAACAATAAATAATCTACCTCAAAACCTTTCTTGGATTGCAAAACAAAAGACTGTAATGCAAACTTGATAGGAAAGCAAGAGAGCTCAAAACATATCACAGTTCTTAATCTGTTTATCAAATTGTTTGCATCCCCCTCTAGTTCTGCTGCCAAAGAACTACAATGGCAATCCGTACAGTGATAATGCTTCTGCAGAAGGAAGCCCATTGGGAATCACAAAATCAACACAAGAACAAGAGATGAGGCATCTAGACAACAAATCACAAGAACTTCATTTTCCTATACAAAAAAATCCTAATAATAGTTTTGAGGCTGATAATGAGCACTTCTTTTCTTTTGAAAAATTGTCGGGAACACTTCTAGTTTTTTTAACAATTATACTGATAGAGATTGACTTGCTGCTGAAAGAATGAACAATCACAATGCCTGCCTTTTAAACATCTCTAAAACTCTTGAATCATATATACTTTCAAGGTGCATTTCAACCCTTGCTCTCAGAAAATGCGGAGGCTACATCCACTCCCTCTCACCCTGTACCTAAAAGCAGAAGGTGGCCTATTTTCAGGTGTTCTTGATGAGGCAGATCCAAAAAGTTTCCTTTGCTGTTCTCTTGGTGTAAATGGTCTTTGGGTTCTTAAGGTTCTTAGTGAGTTTCGTGCTTCATTTATGATCTCAGCACTAGTCTTCTGGACAGCTAAAGGAGACTTATAGAAAGCTTCCGAATATTCTTTTTTATTCTTTGACGGCTGCATTTTTGTTAAGTTGCAGAAAATAGTTTGCACACTGTACAGAAGAGACAGGAAACAGATTATTTGCAATATAATTTTTTCAGGTTCTGATAATGCTCTGATGCATTTCTAATCCCTGTGATTCCCATTGCACTGGTCAGTAGCCCATACTGTTCAGCCATCTGTCTGCACAGCAGATTAGCATGGCCAGTCTAGTTGGTATCTATCCAGCAAAATGCCGGCTATTATAGGATTCCTTGGCATTCCATTGTTCTGACCAGCAATTGTATACTTGTATTACTTCCGGGTACAAAAAGGTAAAAGCAGCTAGAAATGTGTCTGCATCAAGAGCGTCAAGAGCAACAATAAATGTAGGATCATTTCCAAGTGCACACAGTTGGGCTCTTCTTGCTTGTCATTTTTGCTGCTCTTCCTCACACAAGAACACCTGTGCCATCAAACTTTAATGGCACTTAAAGCATTTTAAAAACATACCAAAAAGCATCTTATTTAAGGGATTTTGTGATATGCTTCTGAAATTTGGTAGCAAACCTAGAAACTCATTTGAAGCAAGCGCTGCTCATTTGTTTTAAGAAAGGTTTGTGCGGGATTTTGGCTTGCTGACAAAACTCAGCAATGTGATTCGCTATGAAATTTGGATGGTGTGGTAGTGACAGAAGGCAGCCTGTGGCTGATACCAAAGAGATAAAATTAGTCCCTGGAGCTGCTGAAGTTGCTAACTGCTACCATAGAATTATATACAATATAGGGTTGTGATTCCTCTATACCTGGCTGGATTCTGTATTTCCATGAGACCTGCTCATGAAAAGTCTAACATAAACAGACCAAACTAAGCAGCCACATGTTGCATTAATTTTTTTACAAAACTCTGTAGGGTAGATTTTTCAATGTGATTTAATAAAAGTCTCAATGAATTTAGTTTTCAGGTATCATAACTGAAAACCAAATACATTTAATAAACATCTGATATCACTTCAACTATATACTAAACAGCAAAATGTTCAGTGCTAACACCTCCCAACAAAGGATTCCCCCAGACAGCAACCAGTCAGACTATGAAGCTGTAAGGCCATTAAATGCTAATCAACCCAATGATTCTGGCCATGAAAGCCTTAGACAACACATTTTTCTGTTTAATCTCCTCACTCCAAGCAGATATTTTATAATTGAAATATCATCTTTACATTTAATGTAAAAAAAGTGGGTTAATATCTGCACTGTTAGAAGTGGTCCTCCCTATGCCACGCTTTCCATGGTAGTACCTCTAACCTCAAGAAAACACTCCATAGTCACAGAGCTCACATGAATGAAGTCACCTATGGCATCAAGGAATGCACAAAAATCAGACAGAAGCACTTTCTATAAGCAGAGCCCTTCTGTCCATGGAAAGCTCATTTAACTGTGGGATATGAATGGCTAGAGTATATAAATTCCCCACAATTGTCTATGAAGTATTTTGTCTCCAGAAGATACATAAATGGCTGAATGGAGTTCCCTCTTATGCAATTCCAGTGTCATGTGATCTCAGATTTAACACACTTGTTTCTGGAAGTCCCGCCAGTATACAGCTGAAGTATGACTCTATATAGAGAAGTTAGGATATGAAAGGCAATGCATATCAATATATTCATTTATAAAACTATTACACAATTTTAAAAGATCCAAAAATAATCGACATATAAATAAATATATCACTGAAAATATAAATCATAATTATATCTCAAGAGATTATCCTTAAAATGGAGCCCCCGGTGGCGCAGTGGGTTAAAGCCCTGTGCGGTCAGGACTGAAGACCGACAGGTCGCAGGTTCAAATCCGGGGAGAGGCGGATGAGCTCCCTCTATCTGCTCCAGCTCCTCATGCGGGAGAGAAGCCTCCCACAAGGATGATAAAACATCAAAAATCATCTGGGCGTCCCCTGGGCAACGTCCTTGCAGACGGCCAATTCTCTCACAACAGGATGCTCCTGACACGACAAAAAAAAAATCCTTAAAATAATAGAGGAGAGATAGCATTGCTATATAACAAGCTGTAAGAAGTGCAGGAGAGATGTTACTGATTTATTCAGCATAAGTTTATTCTTTTAAAGTTTGTTTTCATGGTGAAGGAGACAATGGATCACTTGAAGATATATACTTGCCATGAGCAAAGACTATCTGCCCAAACACATTTGGCTTTGTAACAAGATGAAGGACTGAAATACAGTTGAAGCCATCCATTTGTTCTTTCCTCTTCCAAGGATTTCAGTCTAATTTACTCCCTTGAATAGTGTGATTTATATTTTCAGTGAAATCTTTATTTGTATGTGGGTTATTTTTAAATCTTTTAAAATGATGTAATAATTTTACCATTGATATACGTTATGTTTAGTTTCTTTTGTTTGGTTAATTTCTATTGGATATAGATTAGGTCATAATTCCCCTTTTTTCTGCTCTGGTCTGCTTGGAAATGCTTTCTTGGCCCTGCCATAAATTTGTCTCCTTGAGGGCAAAATAGTGTCCGTCCCTAAGTCTGAGTAACCTTCATTTTTCAACAAGTTCTTCTCAATCTCCATACAACAAACTTTAGCCAGTTCAGATTGTACGGAACTTCTATCGACATACTAATCAACAGAATACTGTCAGTGAGGCCAAGACAGGGCAATTTGAAGTACCCTCTCCAGACTGATTTTGATCAATACACTCTGAATTATCAGCAAAATAGGAAACACATATAGCAGATTCTTTGACCATATGAATGATAAAGAATCTTGACTTTCTGCATCTGAACATTCATCTATAGCAATAAATCTTTTTTTACTTTGGGTATATTTCCAAGGGCAGGCAAGTCCATCACAAATTCTCTGGATTTTTCAAACACTAAGCTGTTCAAGCATCATTCCCCTGGCAATATTTTGAACTTGCTCAAAAAATATGCCATTAAATTTAAAGTTCCTTTCAGGTAGGCTGTCAAATAATTGAAATGTTTTTTTTAAAAGTTATTCACCTCGACAGTTCCACATCAACAATTGAATTAATTGTCCCTGAATTACAAACATCCTACTTCATATGACTCCTAGTTACAATAGGGGTGAGCCAACAGGAAGTGAGAGGAAATCTACCACTAGGGAGGAAAATTCACTCCAGTAAAAAATGTCATGGGAAAAAGTATCTTCACTGAAGATTTATCACCAATCCTTGTTTCCACGACAACCCAAAATTTTCAAAATTCAATTGTCACAGGGAAAGTGAGCTGGAATCCTCTGAACGGGGACCCAGAGAGTAAACCAAACACCACAGGAATGTTAACCTTTCCCTATGCTATCCAAAAACTAAAATAAAGGGTTGGAATTACACTTTAAAATGTACCTGTTCTGACTTACATACAAATTCAATTTAAGAACAAGCCTACAGAACCTATCTTGTTTGCAACCTGAGGACTGCCTGGTTATTCTGTATTAACTTTCCCAAAGTCTGCTGGAAAAATATCACCAGCTAAAATAGGCCTGGCAGAGCCAGTTGGTAAAAAAGCTGGATGAGATATCACCTCTGCACCATTTGTAATCTTCCCACAATTTTAAAGCCCATCTGCTCTAACCCATTCTGAGATCTTGATTTTGAAACTTGAGAAAGAACAGCAAAACTCCTTGGAGGACAGGAGCCCCAAAGGCTATTGTCCTACAGTCTTGTTATTAATGGCACAGAACCAGTGGAGAAGTGCTGTTCATTACTTATGAAAGGAAGGAAATCTATCTCTCACACACAAGTAAACTGTCACAGAAGAGATACTCACCAAAAGTTTTGCTCAGTATACTCTTAAGGCCAAATACATCAGCCCCCTGCGTCTATATAAAACTTCATTAGATAACCATTTCTTTAAAACTTCCACAAGCTGATGATTTGCAGAACAATACAATGATGATATCTCAGCAGGATCTGAATGATAAGGAGAAAACATTTATTGTCAAAATAAACTGGACAAGTTAACAGTGCTATCTAGGGATTATTTTAATGGAAACCAACTGGCACTGCTTTCCGTTTGAAAATGTAAACTAAAACTACGGCCAAAAAGAACAAACACTAATATCCTGCACAGAATGTATCAACAAGTACAAAATGTAAGTTCCAGACACTCCATATCACATATCAGTGAAGAATTCCTTCCTAGTTATGCAACTTAAGGCAGCATGCCAAATGAACTACTTTGCAGATACTACTTTCAATTGAATTGGATATTGATTCTTCATTCACTGCCTCTATTACATAAACATATATGCCAACTTCAGTTCCATTAAAATTTCTCAGATTTCATTTTTGCTTTTTGTATTCCCATCTCTTTCAAGTACAGTCATGAAATAATTATGTATTTATTTCATGAGATTCAAGCATCTTTCCACAAAGTTACAGCAGCCTACTTCACATGTGACTTTTTTTTTTTACTTAGTCACTGGCACCTAAATTTGGGAAATGACACAACTGAAAAAGCATGTGAGGAGATATAGAAACTCCACCTTAAATGGACCATTTGCCCACATCATCTCTTATCATCAACCATGTTGTGTCCAATCGATAATTGTAGCTAAAACATCTCTATGGCCAATATTCCCAATCTGTTCACGAACAGAATTGCCAACTAGATTATTAAACCACAATTCCTATGTTAAATTGCTAGGAAAATTCATCCACTTAGATTTAAACTACATTGATTTGCCAAATAGGAAAATTAAAACACAAACATTTTGGTGGGTTGTTTTTAGAGGGGGTCATTCCATCCAAACTGTAACAATTCTAGCTTTTAAGTGGAGATGATTGGATACTTTTTAATTGTCATGGAGTTAGACATTTCAGTACCATAATCAAACATGAAATTGACCTTGAGCTAGAACTATAAAGGCAAACCCATTGTCTTCTGTTAGTTTCAATTTCCATTATTCTCTGTTGCACAGTGGAGTTTTATAACTTCTTGACAATTTCTGTTACTGATTTCCAGTCTTAGAAGAATGAGTCATTTCCTTCTAACTCAAAATCTTTACATTTGCTCTAGAAATATATCATTTATTGGATTTTAATATTTGCTCCCTTTTAATTAAGTAACTGGCAACCTGGGAGACAGGATCACATTCTGTGCTGCAGCACCATCATAACCCACGACAGGTTCTAATTAAGTTTCAATCAAAACTCTTTTCAGTTTAAAAATGTCTGCTTTACAAGTACATTTATGATAAAGGTGCTGATTGCAGAGCCATAGTCAACCCTGCAAACAGACTTTCATTATAAAGCTTTCCTAATTTCTCTCCTGTCACTTTTTGATCACTTCTGCTCAAATACAAAGCTAAAGTTGCCATTTAATTTTGATGGCGTGCCATAATTTTTTTATATCATAAAACACTCCACATTTTAGAAGCATATCATTAAATATTTATGTTTAATTTGAATAATGTGTTGCTGGAGTTTCCACACTTGTTCTCACTGCCCTCTTGTCCACTAGGGATGAGCAAGCGCCGATAGAAAGAGATTAGGAACTTCTCTTTTCCTTTCCTGCTTCTTTGCTCAGCCACTTATCCCAAAGTATTATGGACAGATTACATTATCTGGTTCAAGCAGGGTTCACTAAGTGACTGCCCTCTGTTATACAAAAAAAGAAACTAACTCAGGCTGAACTTTCTCTCTCTCTACATCTTGTGGGTTTTATTTTATTATTTTTTTGAGCTGTGCCTCTCTGCTCCCTCCTCTCCCGAAGTTGGACATGTTGCAACATGGCTGTCTGCTATGTGTAGATTAGAAAGGATCAGAATATCCAATGCTAAGAATGCATTTCCTTAATAAAGACTTCTTCTGTTGAGGATTCTAAACTTATTTTCTGACTGCACTTTGGTTCTTTTAAATTCATCCTCCTAAGATGTGCACTTCCACTATTGCTGGAGAAAAGGCTCCAAGAGGCCTTTCTTTCCAGCAAAAATCTGCCTCAGTCTATCCCCACTAACATAATTTCTTTAGTCCGAACAGAGCACCTCTTCAGACACTACAATCATGTTTCCAAATGAAAACTAACTAGGATTCTAAGGGAAAATGTTACTAGCAAAATAAGACAGGTGGCTTTTTCACAATGACAGAACTAGAGGGGAAATTATTTGTTTTCCCAATCTGAGAAATCCAGTTAACTCCACAATTGCAGTGATACAAGCACTTACAAATGTTTAGAAATACAATGTGTTGTTTTAGAACAGTGGTTCCCAACCTGTGGTTCGTCGACCGCCAGTGGTCCACAAGATCAGAACTATGGTCCACAACCTCACCTTACTACACCGTTACCTCAAAACCATGCAGTAATGAGAGCGACTGGTCTCGCAAAACCCTGCCAAGGCAATGGGGATGTCGGGAGGGGAAACACTGACTAACCACAAAAGATTACTACTACCACATCAGCTCTAGATTATTAAATATGGTTTTATGTGGATGAGCAGATGGTGACTACTGGATAGCATATGTTCTGTATCAGAAACTAGAGCTCATGTGGTCTATCCAATACAGTTTTCTGAATCAGTGCCACAAATAACCAAACCGAATCTAAAGTTGACCAAAAACAGATTCATAACCCTTTTGGTACTAATGTTGGAGAGTAGTCCCAGTTCAAGTGGTCACTGGTCAAAAAAAGGTTGGGAACCACTGTATTAGAGTAGCGTACTTCAAGCTTTATTGATTAAACTGAAGTACTACACTAAACTATGGAATGTAGTAACTGTTCGTTAGAAGCCAGAGCCATATTTAAACTTCTAAATGTACAACACTCAGGCTGGTTTTTTATGTTCTTGTCTCTTTATATTTCCTATCCTCTCATCAGAACCATTGCTGTTAACCATAAAACAGCAGCCACCTCTGGAAGCAGAAAAGGCGGCTAGTTCAAAATTATAAATTCCAAATCGTAGCTAGCAAAATCAATATGTGTCAGTTGTTTCAACTATGATTTCAAATTCTGTTTCTTTGAAGGCTCAGTTTGTCTGTTTACAGAGTATGCGACATCTGAATTAGTCAATGAGTTAGGGTCTGGTTTGATATCTAAACCGAGCCTGTGTAAGTTAAAACAGCTGAACAGGAAACATCTTATTAGGCCTCATAATTGCAATAAATAATATTGACAAGGTGGTTCACTTTTTGCTATTTTTATGGTTTTATTCCTGTTCCATCTAGCACCAATAGAAATAGATTAAATAACACTATGTAACAAAAGTTGAAACAAAATTATGTTTCTGGTTTAAAAGTGTTGTTTCCTACTAAATTGTGTGGTACATACTTTGAAAGTAGTTGTTATACTCCATAAACTTCGTTTTTGTGGCTGCCAAAAACTATGTTGAATTGGTTGAGATATCCAAATCGGTCTCCTGATGTGGTAAGTTGGTGTAACCAGGATGGCGGTCCCTCCGGATTGAAGGTGGTGCTGTTGAACGCCAGATCTGTCAATGGTAAAACAGCTTTCATCCAGGATTTAATCCTGGATGAACGGGCAGATCTGGCGTGCATCACGGAGACCTGGTTGGATGAAGCTGACCCAGCTTTGCCCACCAGGTTTCTCTGTGCAGCACCAACCGAGATCCGGAGGGCGGGGAGGCGGGGTTGCAGTGGTCTATAGAGATTCCATCCCTCTGACCAGGGGCCCCATCCCGCAGTCAACAAATTTTGAATGTGTCCACCTGAGGGTGGGTGACCGGGACAGATTAGGGATTCTGTTAGTGTACCGTCCACCTCGCTGCACTACAGTCTCCCTGCCTGAGCTAGCGGGGGTGGTCTCGGACCTGGCATTGGAGTCCCAACGGCTACTTGTGCTGGGGGACTTCAATGTCCACGCCGAGACCGCCTTATCGGGAGCGGCTCAGGACTTCATGTCTGCCATGGCAACCATGGGGCTGTCCCAATAGGTATCTGGCCCCACCCACAGTGCAGGACACAAATTGGACTTGGTTTTCTGTCAGGGATGGGAGGAAGGTGGCGGTGTTGAGGAGTTGTTCATCTCTCCGTTGCCATGGACCGACCACCACCTGGTCAGCTTTAGACTCACTGCACCCCCTAACCTCTGCAGAGGTGGAGGACCCATTAAGATGGTCCACCCCAGGAGGCTTATGGATCCGGATGGATTCCTGACAGCTCTTGGGGAGTTTCCCGCCGCCTCGGTTGGTGATCCTGTTGATGCCCTGGTCGCTCTCTGGAATGGGGAGATGACTAGGGCAATAGACACGATCGCTCCAGAACGTCCCCTCTCAAGTAGCCGAGCTAAACCAGCTCCTTGGTTCACTGAGGAGCTGGCAGCGTTGAAGCAAAGGATGAGGGAACTAGAGAGCGTGTGGCGTTCGGATCCGAGCGAGCCAAATCGAACACGGTTTGTGTCCTTTCTAAGGGCATATGCCACGGCAATAAAAGCTGCAAAGAAGACTTTCTTTGCGGCCACTATTGCGTCTGCCAAGAACCGTCCGGCTGAACTGTTCCGAGTTGTCAGAGGCCTTTTAAAACCCACCACGCAGGATGGGTGCCCTGATGACTCGGCAGCTCGCTGTGAAGCCTTTGCTCAGTTCTTTGCAGACAAAGTCGCTTTGATCCGCTCTGCTCTGGATACCATATTAACGGCAGTTTCTGAGGATGTAACACGAGCATCTGCTTGTCCGGTTTTGATGGATTCATTTCAATTGGTGCAACCCGAGGATGTGGACAAGGTGCTTGGAGGAATGAGAGCTACCACATGCATCCTAGACCCCTGCCCATCCTGGCCTCTGAAGGAGGCCAGAGAGGGATTGGCCGAGTGGGTGAAGGTGGTGGTTAATGCCTCCCTTCGGGAAGGCAAAATTCCAGCCAGCTTAAAGCAAGCTGTAATAAAACCGCTGTTGAAAAAACCATCACTGGACCCCACTCAATTCGCGAACTATCGGCCTGTTTCCAATCTCCCCTTTTTGGGCAAAGTCCTGGAATGTGTGGTGGCCTCACAACTCCAGGCATTCTTGGTAGACACGGATTATCTGGATTCGGCACAGTCTGGCTTTAGGCCGGGACATGGTACCGAGATAGCCTTGGTCGCCTTAGTGGATGATCTGCGCCGGGAGCTCGACAGGGGGAGTGTGTCCCTGTTGGTGCTGCTGGACCTCTCAGCGGCCTTCGATACCGTCGACCACGGTATCCTTCTGGGACGCCTCGCGGGGATGGGTCTTGGAGGTACTGTTTTACAGTGGCTCCGCTCATTCCTTGAGGGTCGGTCTCAGAAGGTGTTACTGGGAGACTCCTGTTCAACCCCACAACCTTTGTCTTGTGGGGTTCCTCAGGGTTCAATACTGTCTCCCATGTTGTTTAACATCTACATGAAGCCGCTGGGAGAGATCATCCGGAGTTTCGGAGTGCGATGTCATCTGTACGCGGATGATGTCCAACTCTGTCACTCCTTTCCACCTGCTAGTAAGGAGGCTGTCGAGGTCCTGAACCGGTGCTTGGCCGCTGTGACGGTCTGGATGAGGGCGAACAAATTGAAATTGAATCCAGACAAGACAGAGGTACTCCTGGTTAGTCATAAGGCCGAACAGGGTATAGGGTTACAGCCTGTGTTGGATGGGGTCGCACTCCCCCTGAAGACGCAGGTTCGCAGTTTGGGTGTGATCCTGGACTCATCGCTGAGCCTGGAACCCCAGGTTTCGGCGGTGACCAGGGGAGCATTCGCACAGTTAAAACTCGTGCGCCAACTGCGACCGTACCTTGGGAAGTCTGACTTGGCCACGGTAGTCCACGCTCTGGTTACATCCCGTTTAGACTACTGCAACGCCCTCTACATGGGGTTGCCTTTGAAGACGGCTCGGAAGCTTCAATTAGTCCAACGGTCGGCAGCCATGATACTAACAGGAGCGGAGAGCAGGGAGCATACAACTCCTCTGCTGCACCAGCTTCACTGGCTGCCGATTTGCTACCGGGCTCAATTCAAAGTGCTGGCGTTGGCCTTTAAAGCCCTAAACGGTTCTGGCCCAACCTACCTATCCGAACGTATCTCGACCTATCAGCCCACCAGGACCCTAAGATCTTCTGGGGAGGCCCTGCTCTCTATCCCGCCTGCTTCACAGGTGCGACTGGCGGGGACGAGAAACAGGGCCTTTTCTGTGGTGGCCCCTCAACTGTGGAATGCCCTTCCCATGGAGGTAAGATCAGCCCCCTCGCTGATGGTGTTCCGAAGAAGATTAAAAACCTGGATGTTCGAACAAGCATTTGGTTAATCAGTGCAATGAAGGTGATGATTACAGGAATGGTAATATGGACGACGAAACTGGATCACGACTTTAGTCATGAGATGCATTGGATTGTTATTGTAGTGTTAATATTGTGTATCACGCTCTGATGATTTTAAATTGTATATCGTGTATTGTTTTACCCTTGTTGTAAACCGCGTTGAGTCGCCTGTTAGGCTGAGAAACTGCGGTATACAATCAAAGTAAATAAATAAATAAATAAATATCAGATATTCATTGAAAAACTATAATAAAATGTGCTGCAGGATGTCCCACAAAAACAAAGTTTTTGCAGTTTAATAAACTTTTCCATGTTTTAATGATAGAACCAATTAGGAAATGACATTTGTAACCCAGGAACAAACATCATGTTACATAATGTAATTAGTGACAATTTGATTCTTTCTGTAAAACAGATTTTCCTAACCTAACACATCTCATATCAGCCCCAAACAATAGCTCTAGTCCCAAAATTCTGGAGGTTTGTCTTAATTAGTTTTCAATGACTGTATTTCAATATTAATATCAGCTGGTTTTCCCTGTAATGGGCAGTAAGAGCACCTATAGGATCATAGAATCATAGATTCTATAGGTACTTTTACTGTCTATTACAGGAAAAATCAGCTGATATTAATATTGAAATACAGTCATTGAAAACCAATTAAGACAAACCTAACTTAATGTAACATGGCTTTACTTTGTTATACAGCCATTTTAAATTTTATTGAAAGCATTATTTCTTCAGTTGCTTGAGAGTCCCAGTTAACTGAGAGTCTACTGTATATGTATGTGTATAAATAGTGTGTGAGAGAGTGATTAGAAGTATTATTCAAATGAATGGGTGTGTGCATGTTGCATATGAGCATAGATTACATACGAATAAGTGATATTATATTACAAGATCTCACATACCTGTCTCTAATGGGAAAATGTCTATGGGCCCTTCCACACAGACATATAACCCAGAATATCAAGGCAGAAAATCCCACAAAATCTGCTTTGAACTGGAGGCCCTTCCACACAGTACTATATCCCAGGGCCCTTCCACACAACCTGATTCCCACAACCTGGGAATCGCAACCAGACACAGTGAAGACATCTGTCCTTGTGCTTTGCTACTTTGCTGCTGAATATGCATGCCCAGTGTGGAACACATCTCACCATGTTAAAACAGTGGATGTGACTCTTAATGAGACATGCCACATTATCATCACCTGATATTAATCGGGAAGTAGCAGCCAGTAATGGAAGGACCAGGCATTGACATCTCTGGCCCATGCTCTGTTCAGATATCAGCCAGCATGCCAATGTGTTAAATCAAGAAATAGCTTCCTAAGATCTACAGAGATACACACAGGAACACCTCTGCAAGTGAGAGTCCAAAAGTGGCAGGCGAAAACCCAGAACCTCAAGTCACGGCTGATACAAAATGAGAGACTCCTTCCTGGGCACAGAAAAGACTGGGTGACTTGGAAGACACTAAACTGCATTATGGCACCATGAGATGCAGAGCCAATCTTCAGAAATGGGGCTATATAGGAGTCCATGACACGAAAGTGTGGGGAAGAGCAAACCACAGATCACCTACTATGATGCAACCTGAGCCCTGCTGCATGCACAATGGAGGACCTCTTTATAGCAACACCAGAGGCATTCCAAGTGGCCAGCTTCTGGTCAAAGGACATTTAGTACAATGCCAAGCTTTTCACCTTGTTTGTGGTTCTTGTATGCATTGTGGCTGTAACCTCAATTCGCTCCTGATACCATGAATGAATAAATATCAAGTCAAGACAGTTCATGGTATAATATTGGTTTGGCCTATTTTGAATAGAGATTCTCAAGCAACCAGAAACTACTGGTACCTACCAATCTCCACGGATGCCGGATAATTGAAAGTCTACTGTATACAATCAAAGAGTTGGAAGAGACCTCATGGGCCATCCAGTCCAACCCCCTGCCAAGAAGCAGGAAAAATGCATTCAAAGCACCCCCGACAGATGGCCATCCAGCTTCTGTTTAAAAGCTTCCAAAGAAGGAGCCTCCACCACACTCCGAGGCAGAGAGTTCCACTGCTGAACAGCTCTCACAGTCAGGAAGTTCTTCCTAATGTCCTTCCTAATATGGCGACATACACATATACACAAAACATACGGTATACATCTACAAGATATACAAAATACAAGTCCATGCATATACACGCAGACGAGTGCTCCTATCTATATGGATCTATGGAAATAGATTACAAAGAGACACAAACGAAGAAGGAAAATCCCGCGAGGTGTTGCCGGAAGCCGTCCGCGAGCGGGCCGAGCGGCGTCTGTCACCATAGCAACGGGCACCGGCAGGCCTCGCTCGACGTACGCCTGCCTTCCCCTCCTCCTCTCTCCACACCTTTGGCTCGAATCTCTCCGGGGCTACTGAAAGGAGAAGGGTTAAGCGGATGGGTAGCAAAAAGCGGGCAGCCGGTCACATACACCCAGCTGCTTTTCCTTCTCCTGTCGCGACCGCTTCACTGAGAGAACCCGCCACTGAAGCCGCCCACTCTAGTACTGAGCATGCGGAGTACCACTTGCCCTAAACAAATATGTCTGCTCTGCTACTGAGCATGCGCAGTAAGCACAACGCAAGCTGCGAGTTCTCCAAGTCGTTTCGGACTTCAATTCCCACAAATCCTAGCAAGGTTGGCCAACGGCCGGGAATTCTGGGACGTGAAGTCCAAAAAACACCTGGAGGCCCAACTGTTGCATGGGCACGGCCGTTAGGGGTGTTTCTAGGTCAGGGAAGGCGGGTGGAGAGCAGGTTGGCCGGTTAGTTGTGCTTCAGCGGGAGGAAGAACAGGTGCCTCCGCACGCAGGCGGCGTGTCGCGCGCGCCCTTCTCGCGCCTCACGTCTTTTCCCCATAGCAGTGGGCTCCTCTCTTCCCGCCTTTAATGGGAGCATCTCCTCTCGCCTACCTGAGTGGTGAATGGTCAAAGCCTATGTCCTGTACATATATTTCTTTGTGATTTACTACTTCGCTAAAGCTGCAGCATCCCCACTGCTCGAGAAGTCTTTTGGGACCAGAAGCATTTTGGAGAAGAAAACAATACCCAGATTTTAGGATGCTTGTATTTGCATAATGAGATAATATCTTGGAGATGGGAATGAAATGTAAACATTGCATTCACTTATGTTTCATAAACACCTAGCCAGAATCAGAGTTGGAAGACACCATCATTCTAATCCAACCCCCTGCAATGCAAGAAAAGCACAATCAAAGCACCCCTGACAGATGACCATCCAGCCTCTTTACAATACAATACAATGCAATGCAATGCAATGCACTACTGCAATGACTGTGTGCATGAAATAAAAATTCTGTAAACTGAACTATTAGAAAGCAAAGGTGTCACTGTCTCAGCCACCCCTGGGACAATATTGGAGTATTTTGAATTTCAGGATATATTTTAGCATATATATATATGCTAAACTTACCTATCTGAACATGTCTCCCCCTACGAAACTTCCATTAAGATCATCTAGGGAGGCCCTGCTCTTGGTCCCACTTGCCTCACAGGCGCCTTCTCAGTGGTGGCCCCTCGGCTGTGGAACTCCCTTCCTGGGGAGATCAGATTGGCCCCCTCCCTCCTGACCTTTAGGAAAAGAGTGAAAACCTGGCTCTTCGAGCAAGCTTTTGGAACCTCGTTGTAACCAGATAGCTCAGTATCCACTGACTGCCGATCTGCTACCGGGCTCAATTCAAAGTGCTGGCGTTGGCCTTTAAAACCCTAAACGGTTCTGGCCCAACTTATCTATCCGAACGTATCTCAGCCTATCAGCCCACCAGGACCCTAAGATCTTCTGGGGAGTCCCTGCTCTCTATCCCGCCGGCTTTACAAGTGCGGCTGGCGGGAACGAGAGACAGGGCCTTTTCTGTGGTGGCCCCTCGGCTTTGGAACACCCTCCCCATAGAGGTACGATCAGCCCCCTCGCTGATGGTGTTTCGGAAGAGATTGAAGACATGGATGTTTAAACAAGCATTCGGTTAATCCGTTGCTACGAATTTTGATGACTAAAGGATTGGTAACCATGGACGATGAATTTTGGACTGCGATTCCAGTTACGAGATGCATGGGATTATTATTGGTGGCCCAATAATTTGTATTGTATATGTGTTTTATGCTTTTAAACTGAATACTGTTTTTAAGTGTTGTAAACCGCAATGAGTCGCCGACTTAGGCTGAGATATTAGCGGTATACAAGCGCATAAATAAATAAATATGGAACGGCTTAATGATGCAAATGGCCATGGATTTTAACCTGGAAGCCATTGATTTTTATAGTTTTAAACTGTTTTATTATGAATTAAATGCCGAACACATATAAATACATCATTTAAAACATATTAAATACATCATATTAAATAAAATAAAACATATTAAATACATGTGTGTTCGGCATCTAATGTTGCCAGTAGAGTCGCCTTCGGGCTGAAAAGGGCAGGATAAAAGTGTAGTAAATAAATAAATATTTCAGTATATATATTTGCATAACCTGGTGGTGCAGCGGGTTAAACTGATGAGCTGCTGAAGTTGCTGATCAAAAGGTCAGCAGCAGGGGAGTGGGTTGAACTTCCACTGTTAGGCCCAGCTTCTGCCAACCTAGCAGTTCAAAAACATGCATATGTGAGTAGATCAATAGGTTTCGCTCTGGCTGAAAGGTAATGGCACTCCTAGCAATCATGCCAGCCACCTGACCTTGGAGGTGTCTACAGACAATGCTGGCTCTTCGGCTTAGAAATGGAGATGAGCACCACCCTCCAGAGCTGGACATCACTAGACTTAACATCAAGGGGAAACCTTTACCTTTACTATGAACACAATGAGATACTTTGCAGACGGGCCCCAAGTCCAAACATGAAATTTATTCACGTTTTATATACATCTTACAAACCTATCCTGAAAGTAACAGTACATACAGCATCCTTAATAATTTTGTGCAGGAAACACTGAAGCAAAGCAAAGGTGACACTGTCTCAGTCACCCATGTGGACAATTTTGGATTTGGGAATTCCAGGTGAGGGATGCTCAACATATATGTACATAATGTGGTATCTTGGAGATGGGACCCAAGTATAAACATTAAATTTTGTTTCATGTACACCTTACACACATAGTTTGAAGGTAATCTATACACAACATTTTCAATACTTTTGTGGATGAATCAATGCTTATGGACCGTGAACCATCAGAATGCAAAGGTGTCTATCTCAGCCATCCATGTGGACAATTCTGGAGAATTTTGGATTTTGGCATTCTGGATAAGGGATGCTATACTGTAAGTAAAGGTAAAAGTTTCCCCTTGACATTAAGTCATGTCCGACTGAAGGGTGCCCATCTCCATATCTAAACCGAAGAACGAGCGTTGTCCGTAGATGCCTCCAAAGTCATGTGGCCAGCATGACTGCATGGAGCGCTGTTGCCTTCCCACCAAGGTGGTACCTATTTTTTTTGTCATGTCAGGTGGTACCTATTGATCTACTCACATGTTTGCATGTTTTGGAAACTGCTAGATTGGCAGAAGCTGGGGCTAACAGAGAGAGCTCACTCTGCTTCCCTCCCTTGTGCTGGCAGGACTAGTTGAGCGAAAGTTTGGTGGTTCATATTTGGGAAGCTCCAGCTTCCCATGCAGGGCTATATGTGATGGTAAAACATCCAGGCATCCCTTGGGCAATGTCCTTGCAGACAGCCAATTCTCTCACACCAGAAGCGACTTGCAATTTCGTAAGTCGCTCCTGACATGGAAAAAAATCGGTTTCAGCTTTTAGGGAGCCACCTTTCGGAAACTTGGCATTAAAATTTATTGCAAATTGATTTTATAAACTCAATCGTTAAATGTCTTTTCCCTTTTGGATATCTAAGACCCGTCGCAAACTAGGCTCCTGCGGGAGCAAACCTTGCCAGCACGTCCCTGACGTCATGAGACTCCGCCTCTCGCCCCGCCCCTTTCTCCGTGCCAGAGTGTTTTTTCCTTTGCTAGGGCAGCATTGCCAGCATACTCTCTCAGTTGAATTCTGCCAACTGAGAGAGTACGCTGGCAATGCTGCCCTAGCAAAGGAAAAACCACTCTGGCACGGAGAAAGAGGTGGAGAAAGGGGCGGGGCGAGAGGCGCAGCCTCATAACGTCAGGGACGTGCTGGCAAGGTTTGCTCCCGCAGGAGCCTAGTTTGCGGCGGCTCTAATGTTGGACCCAGATTTAGTTGCATTTCAGGCATATCAATTTAAATCAATGGGACAAATCACACATAATCTAAATCCAAAAAGATAATTGTATTTTCCATGTATTTTAATTTTCTTTTTATATTTATTTATTCTAAGTTTTCTCTTGAAGACACAATCAGCACAAAGAAAAATCAAGCACCGTCTTCAGTGAGGTAGTTTCTTGGCTCTCCGATATTCTCTGATGCTGCTCTTGGTTTAAGAGCCAAACAGGAAAATAATTCTTAAAAAGCTCCTTCTGACACATAATGGACAATTCATTGTTCTTTCTGGCTTTCTCCCCAGAATCGTTCCTTTACCTATATATTTTCCAGTCAAAACCTCTGGATGTAGGTCCATGATGCTGGCAAAATAATGAACATGAACCTTTTCCCTGTGATTATCATAATCTAACATTTCTTTGAGCCACTTTTGTCTAAAAGTCACTAAGCTTTCCTGGCTTCCTCTCTAATCCTTTTCATATGCACATTATTTCTCTTCTCCCCATTCTCTAGGTTGTCAAGTTCAAGAGTTATTTCATTCCACTGCTTAGCTCCCCTTTGTAATTTTCTTGCTATGTCTTAACTGTTAAAATCCTTTGCATCTTTACTCTTTTAATTAAAAGACGGCCTCTCACTTACTTCTATCTTTCACATACATATACTTCTTCATTATATCTTATAGTGGGATAGAACTACACTACGATGTTTGCCACTGAACCCAGTGAAGTAGATTAACATTAAAGCGTTATTCATAACTTTATGAAATGCTATAAAAGGGGGGGGGGGGCTCTGTGGTCTACAATAATATTATTCCTTCTTAAATTCTTCCTAAATAATAGTCTCAACGACCGTCTAAACAAGTGTGGCATGCTAATGGAAATGTGCTGCTGGGCCACAGCAATGCATGGCAGGGGACAGCTAGTTTAACATAAAAAAAAAAAAGATTTGGACTGTTAAGCTTAGTTGACCAGGAACCAGAGAAACTCTTGTTGGAAATAGCAACCTTGTACATAATTCAGATTGCTTACTATATTGTATGTATATTTTGATATGCAGTTTTCCCTTAACTCTATGTTGTCTGGGGTTGTGGGAGGGAATACAGACCATGTGACCAGATCTAGAACTATTCAGACTGAGGCTCCATTTTAGAAGTCAGTTTGAATCAGAAGCAGTAGTTTAGAAGTAAAGTTAGTCTCAGTATGCTGCAGTGAGCAGTCAGTCTTTATTGAGTCAGTTTTCAGTAGTGTTACTCGGTATGAAACAGATAGAGACTAAAAACAGAATGCTTTAGAGAACATATTGTTTAAACTATTAACCAATAAGAAATGGACCTGTACGCTAAATACATGAAGCTTATAAGTAAATCAACTATGTGACTTTTAACAAAAACTTATTTTTGGTCTCTTGAGAGCATGATTTAAAAGCAGTATATTTTATGGGAGAGTATATGTTTTTGGGCAACTGAAATAACACTTCTGAAGATCTGCTATATATTTTGTGTATTGACATATCTTTGTTCTTAACAGTTCAGAGAGATTACCAGGTATATCAGTCTAACAATTGAGAAGCCTAATTTGCCTTGCATGAATACTAATTACCACTAAGGAGAAAATTCACTCAAACAAGTAGTTAACTCATTTGAAATGTGATGCTGGAGAAGAGTTGTACAGATACCACAAACTTCTAAAAAATCAAATGGGTCCTGGAGCAAATAATACTTGAGTTTTCTTCAGAAGCTGAAATGACTACACTGTCAAATTCAAAGCATGTATTTATTGGTTCTCATCCCATCAGAGCCCCTTAAAGGCCATTAATAGTTTTTTTTTCTTAATAGTTCTTACTTAGGCGATCCCTCGTTGGACGAGTAAGATGGTCTTCCATCATGGGTTTCCTTGTGGGTCCGTAGGTGGCTGTGGAGCCCTATTCTTGCTCTGCATCTTCTTCCGCAGTGAGGGCATTGGTTTCCAGGTGGAAGGCGGTCCCGGTCGGGGTTGGCTTGACGCGCCTTCCTTCTGGCACGTTTCTCTCTTTCACCCTCCACTCGTGCCTCCTCGAATTCTGCAGCACTGCTGGTCACAGCTGACCTCCAGCTGGAGCGCTCGAGGGCCAGGGCCTCCCAGTTCTCAGTGTCTATGCCAGAGTTTTTAAGGTTGGCTTTGAGCCCATCTTTAAATCTCTTTTCCTGTCCACCAACATTCCGTTTTCCGTTCTTGAGTTCGGAGTAGAGCAGCTGCTTTGGGAGACGGTGGTCAGGCATCCGGACAACGTGGCCGGCCCAGCGGAGTTGATGTTGGAGGACCATCGCTTCAATGCTGGTGGTCTTTGCTTCTTCCAGCACGCTGACGTTTGTCCGCTTGTCTTCCCAGGAGATTTGCAGGATTTTCCGGAGGCAGCGCTGATGGAAACGTTCCAGGAGCTGCATGTGACGCCTGTAGACAGTCCACGTCTCACAGGCATAGAGCAGGGTTGGGAGGACAATAGCTTTATAGACAAGCACCTTAGTATCCCTACGGATGTCCCGGTCCTCAAACACTCTCTGCTTCATTCGGGAAAATGCTGCACTTGCAGAGCTCAGGCGGTGTTGTATTTCGGCGTCGATGTTGACTTTGGTGGAGAGGTGGCTGCCAAGGTAGCGGAAATGGTCGACATTTTCTAATGTTACACCATTAAGCTGTATCTCTGGCATTGGAGAGGGGACGGCTGGTGACTGCTGGAACAGCACTTTGGTTTTCTCGATGTTCAGTGACAGGCCAAGCTTTGTGTATGCTTCTGCAAAGGTGTTGAGAGTGGCTTGTAGATCTTCTTCTGTATGCGCACAGACGACATTGTCATCAGCATACTGGAGTTCTATAACAGATGTTGTTGTGACCTTGGTTTTGGCTTTCAGTCTGCTGAGGTTGAATAGCTTGCCATCTGTCCGATAGATGATTTCCACTCCGGTGGGAAGCTTCCCGTCAACAAGGTGAAGTATCATAGCGATGAAGATGGAGAATAGAGTTGGGGCAATAACACATCCCTGTTTGACACCCGATTCCACCTTAAATGGGTCACTTTGGGAGCCACTGCTGTCCAAGACTGTTGCCATCATGTCATCGTGGAGGAGCCGCAGGATGTTCACGAATTTGCTTGGGCACCCGATTTTTTGGAGGATGGTCCAGAGAGCGCTGCGATTCACTGTGTCGAATGCCTTTGCAAGGTCTATGAATGCCATGTACAGAGGTTGATTTTGTTCTCTGCATTTTTCTTGGAGCTGTCGTGCAGTGAAGATCATGTCCACAGTTCCTCTGGAGGGGCGGAAGCCGTTCTGGGATTCTGGGAGGGTGTCTTCTGAGAGGGGCAGAAGGCGGTTTGCAAGGATTCTTGCGAGGATTTTTCCAGCAGAGGTTAGAAGGGAGATACCTCGATAGTTTCCGCAGTCTGTTCTTTCTCCTTTTTTGAAGAGGGTGATGATGGTGGCATCCTTGAAGTCTGCTGGGATTTTCTCGGTCACCCACACTTTTTCTATGAGCTGGTGGAGTTGGTGTGTCAGCTCGGGTCCTCCCTCTTTAAAGATTTCAGCAGGGATCCCATCCGGTCCGCTGGCTTTGTTGTTCTTTTGTTGGCTGATGGCGTTGCTGACTTCTTCCAAACTAGGCAGTGCTGCAAGCTCATCCCTGGTTTGTTGTTGCGGGATTTGTGAGAGGACCTCTTCGGCCACACTGGAGCTGCGGTTTAGGAGGCTTTGGTAGTGTTCTTTCCAACGTAGTGCAATTGACTTTTGGTCCTTCAGGAGTTTGGTTCCGTCTGATGAGCGTAGAGGCTGTATGCCATGGTTTCTTGGTCCATAGATGACCTTTGTGGCTTTGAAAAATCCTTGAGCATTATGGGTATCTGCCAGGTGTTGGATTTCTTCAGCCTTCTTTGTCCACCAGATGTTCTTGAGTTCTCTTGTCCTTCTTTGGACCTCAGCTTTTGCACTGGCGTAGATCTTTTTCTTAGCAGCACAGTTGATGTCTCTCTGCCATGCTTGGAAGGCTTTCCTTTTCTTGTCGATTAGCTGTTGGATTTCGATGTCATTTTCGTCAAACCAGTCTTGATGTTTCTTGGCTTGGTATCCAATAGTTTCTTCGCAGGCTTGGATGATGGAGGTCTTCAGTTTGTTCCAATGTTCCTCAACGTTTTCGGGGTGTACTGTGGGTAGATGGTCCTTGAGTGCTGTTTGGAGATGGGCTCGCCTGGAGGGCTCCTGAAGGGCTTGGGTGTTCATTTTGCGCCTTGTCTTTCTTCCTTGGAGTCTGCGCTTGGGGGCAATCTTGAGAGCCATCGTGGATCGGATTAGCCTGTGGTCGGTCCAGCAGTCGTCAGCACCTGTCATGGCTCTTGTGAGGAGCACGTCACGGCGGTCTCTGGCACGTGTGATTACATAGTCTAAGAGGTGCCAGTGCTTTGACCGGGGGTGCTTCCATGATGTCTTGAGCTTGTTTTTCTGGCGGAAGAGCGTGTTGGTGATGACAAGGTTGTGCTCCGCACATTTGGTGAGAAGCAGGATGCCATTCGAGTTGCTGTTTCCAACCCCGTCTTTTCCTATGGTGCCTGGCCACAGGTCGAAGTCTCGCCCGACTCTTGCATTGAAGTCCCCCAGGAGGATGATTTTGTCCTCCTTAGGTATCCCCGATAGGACGGTGTCCAGCTGACAGTAGAATTTCTCCTTGATGTCTTCATCAGCATCTAGTGTTGGTGCATAGGCACTTATGATGGTTGCCCGTTGGTTTTTGGCAAGATCAATTCGGAGGGTGGAGAGTCGTTCGTTGATGCCAGTGGGTGCTTCGGACAGATGTTTCACCAGATCATTCCTGATGGCAAAGCCAACTCCGTGCATTCTTTGGTCTTTTTCGGGCAGTCCCTTCCAGAAGAAGGTGTAGCCTCCTTTTTCTTCCTTCAGCTGTCCCTCTCCTGCTCTCCGGGTCTCCTGAAGGGCTGCTATGTCGATGTTGAAGCGTCCCAGCTCCCTTGCAATGATGGCAGTTCTGCGTTCGGGGCGTTCACTGTCACTGTTGTCCATCAGTGTCCGTACGTTCCACGTACCGAAGTTCATTTTTCTTTTTTGGCCGCAGGATGGTGACCCCACTGGACGCGGCAGTCCAGTCAGGGATAAGTGAGGCAGACTATGTTTAGGGCACCTTTTCTATCCCCCTCCCCGTGTGGGGTGAGCAGAGTGGGTCCTAAAAAGGGCTGCTCAGTCGTGGATACAGCTGCCGAACTACTCAACTGCCTCGGACCTTGAGGTAGAACGACTGAGTCCGTACCCACCGCCCATGTGCCAGTCTGTGACTAGGGGCTTCCAGATTTCACAGTCCTGCCCCCGTCGCCACTCGCTGATCGCCATGGGACTTTGGTTGCTTGGTTTTTATTTTCTTTGGAAGACGCCTGTGCGTGGGTTTTTTTAATGTGTGGAGGTCAGTGCACAACTGAACAACACACAGTCTTCACAGATGAGGTTCCACTGGTGATGTAGTTTAACACAATGACCATGGCTTCTCAGTCTGTTGCAGCCTTCTTCCGCCTTCGCAGCCGTTGTAACATGTGCCATGTTATCCTCCGCCTGCTCCGCCGTTGAGGTCTTTGGGTCTTCAGACTGTGCTTGGTCTGGGACCTCCCCCGCGGCCACTCCTGGGAGTGCACGACTCCAGTTGTTGTGCCCACAGGTTCATCGGAACACGCAAGCCCCCTCACCACGACAAGGTGACAGTCCATCGAGGGGGTTAATAGTTCTACACCATTACCAACATGATATAATCCTTTTTTGCAAAAGATCCAGCTAACATGTATTGTCTTGACTCTGTGGGTCCGTGGAATACAAATTCTCAGTTTAATCGTAGTTGTAGGAAAATTGCTTCTCGATATAACAATGAGAGAATGAGGAGAAATAACCATTATAGGCCCCTTCTACACTGCCATATAAAATCCAGATTATCTGCTTTGAATTGGATGATATGGCAGCATAGACTCATATAATCCAGTTGAAAAAAGATAATCTGAATTATCTGCTTTGATAATCTGGATTATATGGCAGTGCATAAGAGCCTTAGAGACAGAATAGAAAGGCATTGGGTGGGTTTGAGGAGTTGCTGTGGTTAGCACCTCTACTGCCTTTTAAACGTTCTTGCTTCATTCATGCCCTACTTATGCAATTATTACAAATAGGTCACAGTCTCCATTTGCTTATTCCTTTAATACAGAAGTAGACAACTATAGCAGATTTGGGGGTTTAATTAACCCCCCCTCCCAAATACTGTGGTGAAAAAATAGTCTCCACATACTTCAAAATACCAGTAAAAATACAAGAAAAGAAGACGTAATGTTGGCACAGTGCCTCGTGATAGTGCAGGAGGTATCCGACCAGAGCTTTTGCTGGTCAAATTTGATCCTTCCATTGGATCAAAGGAGGCTTGGGGGGTCCGTTCAACAGGGTAAGAGGAATCTTTGCATGGTTGCATTCTCTTGCAGTGGTTATCCATTAAAATGCAGTCAAGAAAACCCTTTGGGCAACACCAAAGGGGCTGTGTGCTCCCAAAATTAGTCAGTAATTGCATTCATAGAATCATAGATTTGGAAGAGACCTCACGGGCCATCTGGTCCAACCCCCTGGCAAGAAGCAGGAAAATTGCATTCATAGCACCCCCGACAGATACCCACCCAGCCTCTGTTTAAAAGCCTCCAAGGAAGGAGCCTCCACCACACTCTGGGGCAGAGAGTTCCGCTGCTGAACAGCTCTCACTGTTAGGAAGTTCTTCCTAACGTTCAAGTGGAATCATTCAAGGGACTTTAGTTAGTCGTCTCATTCCAGCTCTAGATAAGGATTAATTGTGGTGTGTATTTTAAGGCAGCAACTCCCCTTCAGATAATCTCTTGATCATCATCAAACTATATTTAGAGGGACCATATGGTTACCAGCTGAAGAATCCAGCCCACTCATTTTGGAGATCTTTGTGTATTTTCCTAATGGCGTTTTTTTAAAAAATGCAGCTACTGATAACAGAGACTTTATTTTTAGCAGCCATTTCATGTGCAATGGACAAATCAAGGAGGTAACTTGTCATGGCCAATTTTTAGGGCATCAAGAGCACTTACTGTCCTCAGGGAAAGAGGACAAGACAAGAAAGTTGTAGTTACATTAACAACAGACCTGATATATGCAGAGAGAAAATAAAAGGGGGAAAAAGACATCATACACTCTATTAAAGTTACATGTCATGTGATAAATCCAATTATTTTATTCCACACTTTCCACTGACTCCAATCCGGAAGTATTGCACTGAATTGAGCCTGATCCCAGCTTTGACTGTCATCTCAGCCTTATTGTTTTATGATGCTGCTTTTGATTGTGTTATGGGGGTTGATTGATTTTAATGCTGTTTTATCTGTAATGTGGGCTTGTAAGCTGCCCCAAGTCCCTTCGTGGGAGATGGTGGTGGCGTATAAAAATAAAGTTATTATTAAAGTTATTATAAAATAGTTGTGTGCCAATATATAAAAATTTAATCATATATCTATAATCATTTTTAGATTGCCTTTAAGAATAAAATCTTCGCAAGATAAAGTTTATTGCCCTTAAAAAATCTGTTTTTAAACAAGGTGCATTACATTCTGCAAAAAAGGGAAAAGTTCAGTATAATAGTTCCTTGCCTTACTATTACTGAAGCTACATTGCTTTCAATACAACTTTTCTTACTCCACTGTAATAAAACCAACTTATTTTTGAAATATATTTAGTACGAATAGCCAATCTTCATGACCCCAAATGTTATTAAATTTATTTCTGATATTTTGAAACATGGCAACATTTAATGCAGCAGCTGTAACCTACCTGCATTTTAATTAATTTATACAATGTGGGATCCAGGACAGTCCACAATTTGACTAAAAACAAAATACAATTAAAATATAGTACATTTTTTAAAAATCACATTAAAAACACTGAAAGGGCAGTGAAATTGTTATAATCATGGGTTTATCTTTAAAAAAGCAGTTAAAATATAGCAACATATAAATATGACACATGTTGGAGTATGAAAGGAATCAGTGAATATGTGTGTCAACTGTAAAATAAGATGCTTGAAACTGATTGGTTGGGAAATACCTGGGGAGCAGGCTGAGCCTGGGACTTTTGGTTACTCTTACATTTTTCTTCAGGTTTGAGCCATGCAGGTGCAGAGAGAGAAGCAGACAGAGTTTGGAATGTGCTCTCGCTTCATGAGCTGCTGAAGGAGTTTATACACATGGACAAAGAAAGACCATTTTAAATCTCTCATAAAAGGACATTATATGAGTTGGTGCAACTAATCACACTATACATATGTTGTTCTGAACTACGAAGAGTAAACTACTTGTTTTTACTGTTCACTGGATGGTGTATTTGCTTTCTCTGACAAGGCACTGTGTGGACTGATCAAACGTGAACTACACATGATTCATTTTACACAGGGTCTTGTATTTGTATATATAAATACATAATACACCAATTAATTATTTTCTGCAACAAACAATTAACAATTAATTAACCACCAAAAGGCCTGTGAAAACAGATAGGTCCTTGCCTCAAATGAGAGCAGAGAGGGTACCAAATTAACTTTTTGGGAGCAGCCACTAAAATGGTGGAATACAATTTTAAATTGAAATTTTACAATTTAGAATTTAATCTGAAAACAGGATTAACCACGAATTTTAAAAAGCATTAAGTATTTTTATAATAAAAACATATAAACACCCCTCCCCGCAAAACACCACCTAACTAAATGGGTAAAATGCAGTTTTAAAAATGGTAACAAAAAAGGCAAAATATTAAAATCTGTGCATTGTGGAAGGAATAGACTCTTCAGATGCCTCTATTTTGTATGATTTCAAGAAGTGGAGATGAGAACTCTGGTGAAAAGATAATGTAAATGGGAGCAGCATATGTTGCCGCTAATCTGAAGGACTGGTGCCATGAAGGGTAAAGTATTTATCCAAACTAAATGTCAAAGTAGTTATTTCTAAATGCAATTTAATTTCTTTAAAGGGCATCTCAACTATTTTTGCTCTTACCTATTATGCCACTCCATGAATAAATCATCACTGTAGGGTGCTAGAAGAAGATGCTTTTAGTTCAAAATAATCTGCAGTTATTATTTGAACTCTGTTCATTGTCTCAAAAATTACTAAAGCAGGAAAACACTTTAAACTTTCTCATAACAAGCTACAGAACTGTCAGCTAACAGTAATATTTGCTCATGGGACATTCAAGACAAGGCTCATCTCAGTCTAGCAGAACTGTTTCCAGACCACAAATCCAAGGAAACTATTTTGCATACAATGCAGATTGATTGCTTAAAATAATTAAAAACAGGTGATAGGTTACACTAGAATTAAATAATCATCTCACTTGCCGATTACTCAGAATACCGCTTTTTCTTAAATAGATCATGTTTTGAACCTGCAAAATAAATAAAGGCAATTATATATTACAATACCAGGTAGCAGCAGTTTTATGCTCACTGTAACGGATTGGCCTACCCTGAAAGGTTGGTGTAAAAGGCAGAAACTAGGCCCAGCACACAGAAGCTAAGGAGGGGTGGAGCAATCAGGCAGCTTCTAAGGCAGTGGTGCAGTCTGATTGGCTGATGAAATTGGAGGGGAAAGCTTAGTAACTGGGAATGGGCAGAGGGAAGAAGATGAAGCAGCCATTTTAAATTCAGTTAGGGGGAGGAAGGAAGAGAGTTGGGAGCTGTTTGTTATATAAAAGATATTTCTTTCAGGATAATAGTTAATAGGCCTCTATAGTGTTTAGAGTGCTGTGAGAGGGAGATTTCAAAAGGTTTTAAAGGATTCCTGTTTGAATGTGTGGAACTTTAAGAAATTTTAAAATGGGAGGCAGAACTTGTGGCAAGTTCTGCCTCCCGTCTCCCCCTCCCCCGTCTTTGTTGCACTCATTTTCCAAAGAAAAGGACCCACTGGACATGAGTGCACAATTCTAACAAATGAACTCTCAATAAAATGCACCTAATAGCCCTCTTTGTTCTGTCCCTCAGTGGGACAATGCTGATTCATTCAACTTTACTTTGCAACCCTTTGTCTCCTGGACCGGCCCGCCCATCGTCAGCCACTGAAAAGCGGGAATCTGCATTGGAAGTGAGGAACACTCTCCTATTAGTTGGTGGGCATCACAGTCCCACCTCTAAGGAGAATCCTCCCTCAGCTATTCATGACATTGGCTGAGCCCAGCCAATCACTGCAAAGCCAGCTCCAGCTAGGGCGGGAGCAGGTATTTCAAAGGATTTTGCTGTATACTAATGTCTGTTTTTCAATGTTATGGCATCTCAGCTTACATTGGTGGATTACCACAAGCTGGCATCACTTTAGCTGAGTTGAATAAAATATTTCGGTGGCTTCTTCTTCAACTTGGTGAGATTTATTGATTGGAAAATATTGGTCCCACTCTATTCTGCATTTAGTCAGACCTCATCTGAAATATCACTGTGTCCAATTCTAGGCATTACAGTTCAAGAAGGATACCAGCAAGCTGGACCGTGCCCAGAGAAGGGCGACCAAAATGATTAAAATTTTGGAAACGAAGCATTGTGAGGAATGGCTAAGGAACCTGGGCATGTAGACTTGAGAAATAAGGTTGAGAGGGGACATGAGAGAACGAAGAGTAGTTAATTGCATTAAAAGCCCAATGTGGGGAAAAATAATAATAATATATTGTCAAAGGCTTTCATGACTATAATCACTGGATTGCTGTGAGTTTTCCGGGCTGTGTGGCCATGTTCCAGAAGCATTCTCTCCTGATGTTTTGCCCACATCTATGGCAGGCATTCACAGACGTTGTGAGATGTTGGAAACTAGGCAAGTGAGGTTTATTTATCTGTGGAATGTCCAGGGCGGGAGAAAGAACTCTGGTCTGTTTGAGGCAATATGAAAGTTGCAACTGGCCACTTTGATTATCATTTAATGGCCTTGTAGTTTCAAAGCCTGGCTGGTTGCTGCCTGGAAGTATCCTTTGTTGGGAAGTGTTAGTTGGCCTTGATTGTTTCATCCCAGGAATTCCCCTGTTGTTTGAGTGTTCCTCTTTATTTACTGTCCTGATTTTAGAGTTTTTAATACTGGTAGCCAGATTTTGTTCCTTTTCATGGTTCCCTCCTTTCTGTTGAAATTGTCCACATGTTTGTGGATTTCAATGGTTTCTCTGTGTAACCTGACATGGTGGAAGTTAGAGGGTCCACTATTTCTGTGTTCTCAAATAACATGCTGTGTCCAGATTGGCTCATCAAGTGCTCTGCTGACTTCTCTGGTTGGATTAGTCTGCAGTGCCTTTCACGTTCCTTGATTCATGTTTGGGCAATGCTGCATTTGTCGGTCCCTAAGTAGACTTGTCCATAGCTGCATGGTATACGGTAGACTCTTGGAGAGGTGAGAGTATCTCTCATGTCTTTTGCTGAATGTAGCATTCATTGCATTTTCTTGGTAGGTCTGTAGATTGTTTATAGATTGTGTTTCTTCATCATCTTTCTCCCATTCTGCACATTCCACAGATATAATAATAATAATAATAATAATAATAATAATAATTTTTATTTATATACCGCCCTCTTTCCCCAGCAGCACGCCAATGACTTAAATCAAGAAATAGTTTTCTAAGATCTACAGAGACACTCGCTGGAACACCTCAGCAAGCGAGAGTCCAAAAGTGGCGGGCTCAAACCCAGTACCTCACCTAATGGCTGATACCAAATAAGAGACTCCCTCCTGGGCACACAGAAGACTAGGCAACTTGGAAGGCGCTGAACAGACTGCGCTCTGGCTCCACGAGATGCAGAGCCAACCTTAAGAAGTGGGGCTACAAAGTGGAATCCACCACATGCGAGTGTGAAGAGCAAACCACAGACCACCTGCTGCAATGCAACCTGAGCCCTGCCACATGCACCATGGAGGACCTTCTTGCAGCAACATCAGAGGCACTCCAAATTTTCAAAGGACATTTAATAGAATACCAAGTCTGCAAACTTTGTGTTTTGTTTGTCTAGTTGTTTGTTTTTAATGCAATACAACTGTTTTGGTTTGCTCCTGACACGATAAATAAATAACCTCAGTCAATATTAAAATAGAATTAAGCAAACTGGAGAAAGTGCACCATGCCTATTAACCCAAGTGATTTGATTCTGGAGTTGCAAAATAACCTTGTTTTGGCACCACCTGGGCCTCTTGGCTAGAGGGCGCTTCAGTGGCGAGGGGCTGGGCTCTCTTACCCGGGTCCCCTGCGCAGCCTTCGAGAGCTGCCTCTCCCTGGGCCGCACGAGCCCGGCTCGCGCACTGTAAATAATTCAGCCTGACACGGCTTCCCTTCCAGCCGGCCTGATTCCTCCTCCTCCTCCTCCTCCTCCTCCTCCTCCTCCTCCTCCTCGCCCCCTGCCTTCCTTTCTTTTTCTTTCCCGCTCTTCTTCCCTCCCTCCGCCCCGCGCGCCCCGCAACACCGCTGACATCACCGTAGTAAGATTTAAATAGCTACACATGCCATGTTTCTCCTGGAAACAAAGCACGCCATTGGCCGGCGGCGCAGCCAGCCTCTACCTACCAACAGGGATAAGCCCGGCGCTTCCAGCCAATCAGCGCCGAGCTCCCGCTGTTGCTAAGAGCCAATGAAACGCCTGTCACTAAGGGAGGGAAATACATAGAAGCATCCCAGGTCTGTCATGTGTATTTATCATATTTTCATGCTGTGTCAGTGGTTTCGTCTTATTTTTATTTTTAAGGGGGAGGAAAATCTTGATCTTAATATATATTTTTTAAAAACTAGATTAAAGCCTCGCTTGATTGATGCTTTGCATGGGTTTCTTCTTCTTCTTCTGCACCCAGAGAGTGGGATTCAGCAGGCATGCAATGTGTGTAGTAGTAGTACTATGGGGTTGTAAAGGGGTGGAGGAGGGTGGCAGGAGGGACTTGCAAGCCCAGGGATCTCCCTTGCTTTGGCTTCTCTTTTTTTAAAGGATCCTCAGCACGCAGAATCTAGTAGATCTCCCTTTGCTTCCTTCCCTCCATCATCTATTTTAATTTTATTGTCAGGGAAAACAAACAAACATACATACACGAGTTTCTTATCAGGCTGCTGGGCTTGTAATAGTCTCACACAAGATGAAGAAGGAAAAAAAGAAAGGTAAAGCAATTGTTTACATGGATCCCTGTGTGTGTGTCTGTGTCTGTGTTTATTTGTGTGGGGAGTCAATGGGGAAGGGAAGAAGGGGAGGATGGGATGGGGATTATTATTATTGTATATCCGGCCAAATCTTTGGGTGTATTACGATATCAGGGTACCGGCTTATTCAGAAATGGTGGGAGAGATCCAGGCTGCTGCTTTGCTGGAAAATCTCCCTCTGGATTTTTTTTTAATATAAGAGGAGCTTAAGTATCCATAGGAAAAGTCAGCGTGGAGCAATATCTTAATCCAGAATAGCAACAAACCCTTTTTGGTGTCCCTAATTTGGCACGACCAGATGCACGTGTAAGCATCGAACCCAAACAGATTTATAATGTAGCTCAGACAGATGATGTACTATGTCAAAGTCTTCATCCAGAATGTCTTACAGAAAACATAAACAAAGCAGAAAGCAAGAAATTGAGTGGAAGGAATTTAGAACATAAAATGAGGAAGATATAAAATATATTGTGCTTTCATGTGGATATTTCATACAACAGAAAGCATAGCATTCTTGTACATATTCTATACAGCAGAAGGCACATCAAGCAGTCGAACACAGATTTAATTTGGGAGGAAAAGGACTGCTTACCTCGGCTTCGGTGCCTTGCATTCCTTCTGATTCGCTCCTCAAAATGGGACAGAGTGTCTCTGCTTCTCAAAATAAGATGCTCCATACCTTTAAGAGATATGGGGTATGATATGGATGTTGTTCTCCATTGAGTGTTTACATAATGTTTGGTTGTCATTTCAAAAAATGGACCGGACGAGGCAGAGCCAGATCTGGTACTTTCTTTCTAGTCCAAGGTTCTGCGCAGCCATCGTCTTTGGAGGCAATAGATGTGCATTGGGCGACATGGCATCGAAATGCCGTAAAACGAAAGGGAGCCTTTAATTATGAGAGCCAGCCCTTCCAAGGGGGAGGCAGCTGGAAATTGTAACTCTTGCAGCTAAATGATCTAACTTGCTCCA
The DNA here is from genome assembly GCF_037176765.1 of Anolis sagrei. Lineage (NCBI taxonomy): Eukaryota > Metazoa > Chordata > Lepidosauria > Squamata > Anolidae > Anolis > Anolis sagrei. Next base: position 94,146,525 of record NC_090021.1, read on the forward strand.
TTTGCTAAGCAAGGCATGTCTCCAGATGTGATGGGAAATAGCATTGACAGGAAATTATCATTGCATTTCTGCTTTTTCTTAAGTTATTTACCTAAATTGAACAGGAAGACAGAAAATATAGTGCAGTCACTGCCACCAGTGTTGTGACAACAAAACATGTAGTTGGAATCTCTCCTTGCTTTGACTAATCATGACGTTTCTCATATTTTAAATCTGTTTGGCATGAAGCTGTACGAAGTCAACGTTGGAACATCACCGAAACCTCAAATCACATAGAGCAGCCAGACTATTCTTTGGTCTAGATAGAAATAGACTGTGGTTGTTTTTCTGGACTGTTAAGTTAGTGGCAATGGTGGCCCTCTAATCTTTTCCTTGACTTCAGAAAGGGCTGGATCAAGGTCATAGCAACAGCTTTCCGTAAGCCCTCCTTTGGATAATGCTCTAATTCACTCATTAATCAATTCATTCAATAATACAACAAAGCAGATAAGTCAATACTGAGGCCGGTGATTCAAACATTCTTGTGTCACCAAATCCACAGGAAATATTAGGGAGGGGAGAGGAATATAGCTTTATTATTTAACTCCGATGATATACAAAACTCAGCTGCTCATTTTGCTTCTAGAAACAGTAGTGAAGCTGTCATTCCACCTACACTACTGAGGAAAGGAGTTCCGTTACACTCCAAATGATTTATCTTTGGAATAATATTGGTTACCTTTGTTTCTTTTAATTATTTTTTTTCTTGTCAGGAGTGACTTGAGAAACTGCAGGTCACTTCTGGTGTAAGAGAATTGGCTGTCTGCAAGGACGTTGCCCTGGGGATGTCTGGATGTGTTAACATCCTGTGGGAGGCGTCTCTCATGCCACCTCATGGGAAGCTGGAGCTGACAGGCGGGAGCTCAACTGCTCTCCCCGGATTTGAACCGCTGACCTGTCAGCAGTCCTGCCAGCACAAGGATTTAGCCGATTGTGCCACCAGGGGCTCCTCTTTCAAATTGAAATAGCACAATTACTAACGGAGCAGCTAGGCTCATGTGGACATTTGTTAATGTACCTTTGCCGAGTGCTAGTCAGTCAGCTTCTAGATGACCCACTTTTTCTCTGTCTTTCATCTCTATCCTGGTGCTCCTGTGCCAGCAGGACTGCTGACCAAAAGGTCAGAGGTTTGAATCTGGGGATTGGAGTGAGCTCCCATCTGTCAGCTCCAGCTTCTCATGTGGAGACATGAGAGAAGCCTCCCAGAGGATGGTAAAACATCTGGGTATCCCCTGGGCAACATCCTTGCAGATGGCCAATTCTCTCACACCAGAAGCGACTTGGAAGTTTCTCAAGTCACTCCTTACAGGAAAAAAAGCTCTGTCCTTACACTCATATAGACATGTCAAAGAGGAAAAAGAAGTCGCAACACAACACAGATCTTGGGTCTTTTTGGGTCACCCTAATACTTCAAATTAGTCCATAGGTCCATAACTGAGGCGGGGGAGCTCCTTCATTCGCTTTCCTGTTACTTTTTAAAATTGTGTTTAACTGCCCTTTTCTAGGGAAAATGTGTTTATAGATTTCATCAGGGATCCATGACCCACAAAAAAAGGTTAAGAAATCACGTTTTTAGTTCCAAGGTTTACAGATAGATAGTAATACTAACATTAAAAAGAAAGGGTTTCCCCTTGACATTAAGTTGAGTCCAACTCTGTAGGGTGGTACTCATCTCCATTTCTAAGCCGAAGAGCAGGCGTTGTCCATAGACACCTCCAAGCACGACTGCATGGAGCACTGTTACCTTTACGCCGAAGTGGTACCTATTCATCTACTCACATTTGCATGCTTTCAAACTGCTAGGTTGGCAGAAGCTGGGGCTAACAATGGGAGCTCACTGGTCCCACAGATTCGAACCATGAATGGTTAGCCATTTCTGCAGCTTAGCAGTTTAATCTGCTGCGCCACCATGACCCCTAATATTAACATTAACACATCTATAATACAAACGAGTAAAATAAAAGCAATGAATAAGTCACACTACATAATATTCTGCTGCCATCAGAAACCAATCAAAATTATAATAGTGTTTGAAAGTGTCCTCATGCTTTTATTAGTTTAGCTGGGATATCAATAAATGAACCGAATCCGGACCATAGTGAAGGCACTTCAAGACAACCCCTGCTCCGTCCATGTTTTAACTTTACAGTTTCAGTTTCCATGCCAGTTAGAAAATACTAAATGGAAGATTACAGAAATAAACAATTCATAAATATTAAATTGCACACCATTTTGATTAGTGGGAGGAAATCTCACATCAGTCCATCCAGGATGTGAATCGCCCATTTGTCCAGAATATCCACATGTATATGCAACCTGTAAATATCTTATCTCAGGGCTTCTTAAGCTTTTTTCCACTCGCGACCCATTTCAACCCGAGATGCTTTTAGGTGGCCTGGATATATAGCTGTGTAAAATAGGTGCAAAAATCAAAAAATTACTGATAATAAATCAGCAAGACTTGCTAAGTAGGTTTATTTTCCTACTTATGAAGTACAGCCGAAGCATTTTCTGCAGAGTCCACTTTAAACAATTTACATTATTGCTAATAGTTTCGTGTAAATGGCCGAAACAATTATTAGGTTTATGGTTGCCAAATTTTTCATGACCCTAATACTGAGCTAAGGGGGCCGCATTTGGGGTCGAGACCTGCAGTTTAAGAAGCAGCAACTTAGATCACCGGTATGTATGTTTAAGGAAAAAACTCAATATTTATTGGGTTCAGTTCTATCCACAATTTCGGACATGCACATTTCAGGAATGTATTCCCCACATATAAGGGGGGAGGGTACTGTATCTCTAAAAAAAACACTCCTTCGTGTGCTGTGGATCAGTTTGGGAGAAGTCAGTGGGGCTGAAAAGAGAGGTGAACTCAGGCACTTAGGTGGTTTTAACTCTTGTGAAAAGGAAGTATATGAAAAGTGATGTGGAGTTCAACAAGAAAAAGGATAGCATAAAATACCTTAGAACATATTTGGCAGGTCTACTTTTAGCATTGCTCTCTTGCTTGAGGCCACTCAATCTATGTTGTGTAAGGCAAACTATGGCCAATTTCAGTTACTTCAATACTGCAGCATTGGGGAGTGAATGATCCATTAGGATTATTTAAAATGTTCAGTGTTGAAGTCCCAAAATATCATAAGTCGACTTGTGTCTAGTTATGATAGGTACGACATAAGATTAGATTACGGCTGAACCGTACATGGGCGATGGTCAAAACCAAGGAGAAGTTGACAAAGCTCCTAGACAAATACATTCTAATTTTTTTTTTCATCCATGGAATTTTATGAAGATTTTTATTTTATCTATGGAAGAGCAAAGCCATTGGGCTAGACCTTTCTCCTTTCAGCTTACCCTCAGTTTTAGGAAGTGGCTTTTTTGAAACATACAATGTACAAATGCTTTTTTAGAAGCACTGAAGGCCTATTCGTGCTCATCTTAAATGATATTCCGGTTGCTTTGGGAGATGAAAGACATACTTTGGAATCCATACTTTGGAATCCATCCTCCTAAGGAGCCCCCGGTGGCATAGTGGGTTAAACCCTTGTGCCGGCAGGACTGAAGACCGACAAGTCGGAGGTTCGAATCCAGGGAGAACGTGGATGAGCTCACTCTATCTGCTCCAGCTCTCCATGCAGAGACATGAGAGAAGCCTCCCACAAGGGTGGTAAAACATCAAAACATCCGGGCGTCCCCTGGGCAGCGTCCTAGCAGACAGCCAATTCTCTCACACCATAAGCGACTTGCAGTTTCTCAAGTTGCTCCTGACACGACAAAAAATAAAAAAATCTTCCTGCACTATTTCACAAATGCAATTTTTAAAATCTTTATAAAAACCAGTGAAGAAAATTTATTTAATGAGAACCATTTCCTTCCCATGTATTACAAACGGACATTTGTCAGTTACCTATGTTTCCACAAACCATATTTCATGACAATCTTGAATGAACTGTCCTGCCAGAAAACATTCTTGCCTGTATTGTATGTTAATATGGGCTACCTGTCAGAGAAGCGAGTGTGGGTCCAACGTTTATTTGGGTTGCTTGCATTGTAACTTGGGATTTGATTTTTCCATGCGTTTTGGGTGTTAGGATTCCTGTATTAGGAGGTTGGATGATTGGTTGGTTTTGCTTAGCTACTGATAGGATTGTCCCGAAACAGTGGTTGTCCAAAATATTGTATTAGTGAAGTTTTGGTTCTGTCATTTCTAATTTTTCTATTTTCTGTAATTTACATAAAATGTGTAGCCACTTTGAACTTTGCTAAATTCAGCTGTTCTATAATTATAACATTGTAAACTCTAAGTGAAACATGATCTTCTAGTGTGTTAGTAACTTTCAAAAGAGTATCAAGTTCCTTTGTTTTGTTTTTTTGGACATCTTCTGTATTGTTATTATTTTTCATTTGTGAAAGGCCGTGTCTTAATTAAATTGGGACTCTGGAGAAAAGAACAAGCAATTAAAAGAAACTGAAGGATGGATATAGTGCGAACAAAAATGTAGGCAGCATTCATGACATCTTGTTAATAGAGTCCATATAACATGACAAAGAGAGATGTTCAAATTGCTCTGATTCAGTGGATCACATATGATAGGGTTTTTTAAATATATGTATCTTTCTATATCAGAACACCTGAAGCAGTTTTGAAAAACAATAAGATCCATATAAGTACTGTAATGATTAAGAAAGTTAAAGACTGAACAAATAAAATTAAATAAGGAAAAGTAAGAACCTAAAAGTGGGTGAAAATCTGGATATAGCAATTAAAATGATTTGTAGCAAAAATTGTCCATGACGTTTTGAGTTAAATACTGAATGCTCAGTAGGGAAATAATTCCAAGACTACATTGCCACCACTGAAAAAACCCAGATGATTCACAGAGACCATTTTGTGGGAAGTTAGATCCTGGACCAGAATCTGTACTAAACTGCATTATACATGGAAGGATGTGCTCTTCTGTTCTGACTTCCATGGATGATCGGACTACTGAAATTGTGATACTTTTGTGTCCGTTGTCCTACAGATTGGGTAGTGGTGTCCCTAAACACAGGGAGGCAGTTATTCCTCAAAACATATTATCAAATATATCCTGTGGCATGCAACCCTTAGCATGGGTTCCTAGAGACTGGACATGATCCATAGTAATGTGTTTCCCTCGATTATCAGTCCTCACCGTTTCTACGTCCAGCCAGATTTCCAGATGGCAAAGCAGATGATTCAGATCAGATGCACACCACTATAAGCACTGCAGACCAGTCCTGGTGCAGATGAAAAACGTTATTGTAGATGGGCACCATAATGGGCTCACATTGTTTTGAGAATCACTTCTAGTAATTTTAGGCCTTTTATTAAATGCCCTTCCCTTGCAGACAAATTTCAGTTTTCTGTTTTGTCAATCTAGCTGTCTAGTTAAGAAGAGGAGAAAAAGGCAATCCGGGCCATTTTTTGGGAACATGTTTATGAATTCTGTGTTAGCACACGAAGGGAGGAAACAAAAAAATAAACCCTTAATCTTTTTTCCATCAAGGACATTTTAACTTTATTATCTTAGACTGTAAATGTCAGGCATAAACATATTCCAAGAGGGGAGGGGAGCACGTATGATTATGTAACAGCTGATGGTGTCCAAAGCACTGAGCAAACCCTGATATGAAATGATTTCCTATCCCTTTTTACATCTTACCAAATTCCTTTAAAAGCCATTTGACTTTTGTAAATATAAATTTATTGCCTTAATAGGTACATGATTATCTCAGTGTTAGTAAACGCAGATCTGATCATAGCCAAAGTGATTTTGCTGTCATGGCCTCATCTTAGATTGGTTCATTGGGAAAACTGCAATACTTTTTTTTGGAACTAATATTGACTACAATAGTTTAAAATGATTTAATAATAATAATAATAATAATAATAATAATAATAATAAACAGAATACAGCAACTGAGATGGTTAAATGGGAAGTTAAACAATATACTGTTATTTAAGGGACCCAAAACTCTGACATTAGGTATTTTCTATATCTACTGTATATGATTTTGTATAATAAATTTCCCACTTGCTCCGAAGTACGGAACTGAAATAATCTCAAACATCTCAAATTAGCCTTTGTAATGATTCATAGTACACCACTATGTACACATTATTTACATGATGCAGCTAACTTAATATTTCACTATTGGAACACTTTGCTAAATCGCCCTTTACTTTATTTGTAATTGAACAAACAGAAATGAAGGTCTCTGGTCTTAAAAAACCTTGCAAAATATATTTCGATTATGAAATGCATGGAGAGTAGATGCTTTTTCCTCCTCCCCTGCACCACTGAACATCGTATTGCTCACCTTATGTAACATCCATCCAGAATCCCCCTATGATATAATTCATGCATTATTTTGGCAAAGGGAATACTGCTTACACAGTTCTTAGTTGTGGGCAAATACTAAGCACAAATGTGCCCCGTAGGTTGTTTTACTTGCACTATTTTGGTCAGGTTGGTGATCCCCAAAATGTGAATTGTCATAGAGATGTTTGGTAGAGGCAGGTTCTGTGATATTTGGAAGATTTAGGAACTCTCGGTGGGAGGAAAGAACATACATACGGTACGTGGTTTGGGACTCTCGGACATTAATACAGAAGTATGATGTGGCATTTGAAGAAACATGTTTTATCTTAAGATACCGTACTTGAATTTTCCCGTACAATTGCGTAACATTTTTTATCTTCCCAGAATAACACATCTTCATATTTCTTAGTAACAGTCTTGTTTTTGACCTGAATCTGTACAATTTTAAAATGCCCTGCAAATTATGCAGTTCGTATTTATCACCTTGGATAAAAAGGAGGACATTGCTTTCCTCTTCCACAGTAAGCTGAAGGTCCCATACAAATTATTAGTACTTGGGAAGACTACACCATATCTACTTGTAAAATCCTCCCCGCATGATGGTTACTGATGGCCGGAAGATAAATTTGCTTTATAATTGATTTTTAGCTTTTTAATATGTCAGATTCTGTTGTCTTTCTCATTCACTCACCTTCTCTGCTAAATATGCATTCCATCGTTAAAACACATCGTAGCAGAGTATAATTTTGCTTTTATATTTATGTAAAATTTAGGTACTATAGATGTTTTTAACTTTTAATTTCATCCAGTATTTGGAGGGCTTAAAATATGTTTTCCCTTCCTTTCTGGAATAATAGTTGACATGTTATGTATTGGTTTTAGTCTGGTTTGTGACAAAATAGATGGTTATGTTTTGTGCAAGTGTTGCCTATCATTCTAGTGAATACTACCAGCACAAGAAGAAAATTATATGTTCTATATACAGGAGGGAAAGATCTAATAACTGCAAACTAAGAACTGCTAAAAATAACCAAAACCTACTATGTCCTAAAATATTTTTTCACAAAAGTTGTCCTATTTCTTCTAAGGCTGATACTTTCATAAAATGTTATCCTATCTCTTATAAAGCTGATACTTTATATAACATGAAGCCTTCTGACTGAAGTGTGAAGTGGCGGGCCAGATCCAAACAGGAATACTGGATCTGGGTGGAAAACGTTTCCTGAATGTGCCATAGCTGGAAAATATTGCTCAAATATTATATCTGAGAGACATAACCCCATTCAGAGGAACAGCAATGAAAATGAGAATTCGGTGGCTAAGAATCAGAGGGGAATAACTAAAATCCCTGTACTATGCCATTACTCGACGACAATGTCCACATTTTACAGCACAGATCAGGTACTCACACATAAGACAAATTATATTGGAGAATGCAGATTTATTTAACATAGTCGAGATCATATATACATCGCATTTCCCTCTACCAATATTTCTAGGTTCCATGTTCTCTGACATACCTGGAGGGAAAAACAGAACAGTTTGAGCCTTTTTAAGAAGCCTGAGCTATTTTAAAAGATCTTTTTTATGGCCACTGAGCAATTTTAAGACTTTATTACAGCTGCTCTTATTTTTACTCTCTGCTTTGACAAGTACTTATTTGTCAGCATTCCTTCAATAACATTGACCATCAAGAAGCGAGGTGAGGATGATGCTTTAATCAATTCTTGCTTCGTTAATTTCCTTTTTGAAAAGAAATCAAATACAGTCATGGCATTAATACCCACCTTTGCTTGGTGATTTAATTTTTGGAAATGCAACCTGGACTTCTGTGTCAATGCAGCATATGGCACAGATCATTGGCTGCGATAAAAAAAGGAGGATTTCTATTTATGGTTTCTTCTTGCCAGGTATATTGAGGTCTGTCACAACTCTTTAGAAAGTGTTGACTTGTGAATTGAATTATGATCATCTGAAATGTTTTAAATCTGGAATTGAATGTCTTTTCCCATTTGCAAAGTATATGCTGGTTCGGTTGATTATGTGACATTTGAGTCTTACATAATCGAGTCTTGGGTTATACATCTTTTTCAGCCCCATTTATTTCTGGATTTAATGTAAAATAAAATAAAGAAATCCAAACATTTATTAATTTACATAGTTGATCTACTCAGATCACATATCGTTGAGATAGCGTATACTTACTGCATAATTAATTTTATGGTTATATAAGACATAAATATGGGGGGAAATTAGACGAGTAGATACGATATTGAAGGATATTTTACGTTCTATGACATTCTTTCTTAAAATAGTGGGTCAATCAGTATCATGCCTTTGCCTAGATACTTAAATGTATTTGTTTGTTTTTAAAATGACTACATCATATTTCCCTTAACTCTCTTACTTTCCGGTTCATCTTGAAGGCGGATATAATTTGCTAAAAGATATAATTTCTACACAGGATAGAATAGGACAGCCAGCATAAAATAGCTATCATATATATATATATATATATATATATATATATATATATATGTTCTATTGCAATTCTTCTAAGTTTATTTGGTCACAGTAAGCCAAAAAAAAGGCCTTTTATTGAAAGGGGTGACTATTTGCTAAGGCTTCCTTCCACCTATAGGTGGCAGCCTGCTTTCACTGTAGAGATGTTGGACTTCTCTCGTTCTCAATGAGCAGAACTTGGAAATCGTACTTGTCTGTCTTGTGCTGCTTATATAGGCACCTTCTTGGAGGGAAGGAAGCAAAGAGGGCTAATCCTTATGAACACAAAATAAGAGGTTTGTGTAGATCAATAATTAACCCCGAGAACAAAACAAATGTTATTTAATTCCTTTGTAAAGATAATTGTAAACTTCTCGTCAGTTATGAATACATCAGAAAATCAAAGAATGAAAAAGGAGTGCAAAGACTATCCCATATGATGGAGGACTAAACTAAACCATTCTGGAGGACGGCCACCCAACCTCTATTTAAAGACCTCATTAGCAAAGCAGTCCACACACTACCTTTTTAAAGATATTGGGAGATTTTTGCACTTAAACGTGAACTATTGCATGGCATAAAGGAATTTTTGTAGTTTCGTGATAATATCTTTTTATTCATCCTGTAATGTCCCCAAAATACTATTTAATGCTCAATTGAATGCTACTGTGCAAGGATGGCCCTTGGTCCACAAATGTGGAAGTGGTCCTTCCACATTTGTGGTTTTGACTTTTGCAGATTTGATTGTTCATGGATTTTGTTAAAATGTTCCTTCTAGAACAGTGGTGCCCAACTTTTGGTCCTCCAGGTGTTTTGGACTTTGGCTCTCACAATTCCTAACAGCTGGCAAGTTAGCTGGGATTTCTGGGAGTTGAAGTCCAAAACAACTGGAGGAACCATTGTTCTAAAATATCCAGGTCCTCCAGTGGGACTCTGAGGTAAACCTCCTTGGGTCATGCTGGAGGACCTCGAGACTTCCAGAGAGAAGATTTCTCTGGGAATCTCTGCGTCCGCCAATGCAATTCTGTGCTTAATTTCCAGAGGAAGTTTCCCATAGAATCATTCCGGAAGACCAGAATTTTAAAGAAGTAGCATTTTTTATATTCACGTATTTTCACTTTTATCGGTGTACTGTGACCCTAACCCCAGCAAATGTGGAGGACTGGCTGTAGTTTCAAAAGGGGGTGGCGGTGGTACCCCTTTTCTCATTCTAGTCTCTTGTGTGGATGGCTAGCAGTCTTATGGCAGAAGGATGGACTAGTGCAGTGTGTTGGGTATTTGCCCCTAAAGCAGTGGTTCTCAACCTGTGGGCCCCCATGTGTTTTGGCCTACAACTCCCAGAAATCCCAGCCAGTTTACCAGCTGTTAGGATTTCTGGGAGCTGAAGGCCCTTCAGGGAGATTGGTGGTAGGATACAAAAATAAAGTTGTTATTATTATTTGAAACACAACAAGATGAGTTCACAGCAGACTAGATCACTTGCTGGCTGTTGTATTGGATCGCATGTGATCCATATTATTATTATTATTATTATTATTATTATTATTAGGCCAAAACATCTGGGGACCCACAGATTGAGAACCACTGCTCTAAAGGTTCACATCACTGCTTCAGATGTGCACACAGATGTGGGTACATCAGTTCTCTTGGCCACAAGCAACATCTCACTGAATCATAATCTAGTTCCTAAGCTCATCTAGCTCACTTTAAATGGTGGGAGACCTGCGACCTGCCTTCTATCACGTACATAACGTAATATATGAAGTAAGTCTTCTACATGGAGAGGCACATAATCTTGAAGACCTGACGTGTGCTTTGTTTTTTTTTTTATGGAGAGAGCCTGTATGAAAGCAGGTATTCATAGATACCTCATACAGAATATGCATGATGAAAACTAGAGCGGGGGAGTGAGAAATGCAGCTAGGGCTGCGGCATATGACTCTCCTGCTACATTAATCGGAGTACTAGTCCAGTGAGTTTATAAACCACATCATCTGAATATATATACCTATACGCTAGTGCAGGTACCATATCTTCCAATGTTTCACAGATGAAAACCAGGACACGTGGCCAAACAACATTGGGATGCAGTTTAGAAGGCAAATGAGGAAGGATATACAAGCAGTGGGTTGTTGTAGGTTTTTCCGGGCTATATGGCCATGTTCTAGAGGCATTTTCTCCTGACGTTTCGCCTGCGTCTATGGCAAGCATCCTCAGAGGTAGTGATATACAAGCAGTTTGCTTCCTTCCTTACTGGGAAGAGCAAGATTTCACCCCCTTCTTGTGTTCTTGTGTTCAATTAACAGAGTGCAGATTACTTCTATATTTTGAATTCAGTTTGCAGCAGTGGACGCAAGCAGAAGACAACAGGGAAACTAGGACTAGGAGAGAGAATCTGGAGCATTTCAAATGCAGCTGAAAAGTGGGATAACAGAGGATTCATTGGGATTGTCTCAACTAACTGGGATGGTTGGAGAGTATGTGATATTCTTAGGTGCTACTAATATTATGTATTACATTGTGTGCTATGTGCTGCATGAACCACAGAAGATGTAATGCACAGACGGTTGGGAACAGTAATGCAGATAGGAAAAGGATTTACAAAAAGAGCAGGATCTGATAAACAAAATTTAGGAAGGATAAAATAATAGTATTCATGAGAGACTGCCAAAGAATTGGGCAAAGCATAGTGTTTTGGCAAAATCTCAGTAGAAAAAGTAGGCTAAGAATTTTAAAAATTGAAGGAAGATGTAGACTTTAAAAATGGTGATAGGCTAAGCCATTTTATGGTAAGAGAGAAACATGGGAGAAGGCCATGGAGGAAAATAAATGAAATAAAAAGACATATCCGTGTGGAACAGAGAGAGTTAGAGAAAAAGAGAAGGATTCTGCAATAGTGGAAGAAGGAAAGAAAGGCAAAAAAGAGCTGCTTCCCGAAAGGAAAATAATTTTGAAGGGTGTGCATAAAATGACAAGGACTCAGTGTAAAGGTTTAAAATGAGGAGAAGTAACAATAAATGACATAATATTAAAACTATTTCCTCAGCAGTATTCTAAATTACCATAGTAGTATTCTGTTTACATGGCAAGTATACAGTGGATCCTTGGTATCCACTGGGATTTGGTTCCAAAACCCTGATGAATCCCAAAATTTATGGAAACTCAAGACCCTTTTTATACAGTGGTATAGTAAAATGGCGTCCTTTACATAACAAAGCAAAATCAAGGTTTGCTTTGTGGAATATTTTTAAGTGTGGATGGCTAAGTCCATGGATATGGAATTGATTGATTAGGAGGACCAACTGAATACTAAAGCTACAATATGTTTACCCTTAAAAGTACCGATAGGAAGTACTGTCAAAGCACATTTGAATTTGTCCCTACCAACACATGTATGTTATCTGACAAATTATGTATTTGCAATAAATCAATTATGCACGAAGCAGTTCAGAATCCCATTTTCATATTCCTAGCACACCAGAACCTCATTTGTTGAATGAACTTGCCATGTCGATGAGCTGGTATTACTCTAGAAAGTTCTTATGTACAGGTTTGAAGATATGTCCTTATGTACAAGTTTGTTGGGATATTTATTTGTTAATGTAAAAGCAAGCAATTGACAAAAGGGAAGCAAGGAATATTATTTTAAAACCAGTTTATGTATATATGTTTGTAATTTAGTTACATGTAATTAGATTAGAGATGTATGTTGTGTAGTTTGTTATGTAATTGTGTATATCTATGTTTATTTATGTGTAAGTCATGTTGTTTTTCCTTATTTGTGTTTTTGTTGTTAATTTTCTAAAATTAAAAATATTGGGTAGGGAGGAAGAAATAAGAAGTCCCATCACAGATACATGCGTTGCGGAGAAAGCCGGGATAGAAATAGCCAAACCAAATAATAAAGTAATGGTAAAATATCCTGTTCGGGGACACTAACACGCAATTACAAGGTGGAGATAGAGGAGTTCTCATGCATTCCTGTAGCTTTCCTGGAACATCATATGAGGTCTTCATCGGCATTTCTGTTTGGAGTGTTGATAGAGATGGAATCAACAGAGCCAACAAAAGAGAAAATCTTTGAGAGTTCTTCTATTTAGCCCATACTCTTAAAACTGTGTTGAAGCCACAGATACCTTTGTGGGGGGGGGGGGGGGGGGAGGGGAATAAAACTTAAAAGTAATAATTTAAATGAATATGTTGTGTCCCTTCTTGTTATTTCATGGGTTTATCGGTGGACAGAGGGAAAGGAAAACAGTTTCCTCATATAACTTAAGTAATATGAATGGCAGAGCTTTCTTTTCTTCTTTCTTCTTTAAAAGCAAGATGCACAATTAATTATTTCTTTCTTATTTAATTACTAGAATCTTTTTTATTATTAATTTGCACAGACCACTAAACAACTGAAATAAACCAGCCAAGAGATCTAGGTCCATAATCTGGTGGATGCAATTCACATGAATTAACCCTTGCCTTGTACTACTTGACACCACTTTTCATGGCATTGTTATACAAAAGAGACATTGTTGTCAGTAGAAGCCTGGTTTACTTTATAAAATGTAAACGTACCCTTTGAAACACCTTATTGTTTGCAAAACACAATTTGCCATGTATAGAGCAATGCTCTGAGGAATCCAAGCCTCTTGACTTGTTTTGTTGGGTTGCCATCCTAGCCCCGCTTGAGAAATAATCAGTGGTGATTATGATGGCAATTTTTGTGTGTGTCAGGAGCAACTTGAGAAACTGCAAGTCACTTCTGGTGTGGAAGAATTGGCCATCTGCAAGGATGTTGCCCAGGGGACGCCTGGATATTTTACCATCCTGTGGGTGGCTTCTGTCATGGCCCCACACGGGAAGCTGAAACTGACAGACGGGAGCTCAACCCGCTCCCTGGATTCAAACCTTTCAGTCAGCAGTCCTGCCGGCACAAGGGTTTAACCCATTGCACCACCGGGGGCTCCATGGTGGCGATAATGATGAAGCTAATAATGACCATGACATACAGGTTACATTTTGAATTATGGTAATATATCATATTTTTGCAACATTGCAATTTAATATCATGAAGCAGGCCTTAATTTATAAAACTGCTTGAGATTTGTGTGTATTTTCTACTAGATCTAGTTAAAATCTTATTGAGTCCTGAAAATCATTTGTTCAGTTTCTTGCATTTTTTTTCTTCTTCTTATATCTGCTCAGCCTAAATATCTTGAAGTTTGTATGTTTTCAACAACTGACTCAGACTTGATATTGACTGGATGAAGCAATAAATTCAAGCTATTTGTAAGGAAGATGCAGTCGACGGATTGGTCTTTTGCTAAAGATTAACTTTGCTTTTCATTCCTTGATTTAGTTTCCTGTTTATTCAGAGGTAAAGAAAACATTTCTAATTCTCCAAGACTGATCTCTTAACTCTCCTTATCTGGGGTTGTACTCCTGTTCTGTGAATGTATAGCGAGAACAGTACAACTAACACCAGAAGTAACACACCACCATTAATTTCCCCTGTAAGGTAAATACAGAGGAATCTTGCTTTTAATATGTAGATCTATCTATCTGTCTGTCTGTCTGTCTGTCTGTCTGTTTTTCTATTTATGTCTGCCATCTATCTATCTATCTATCTATCTATATCTATCTATCTATCTATCTATCTGGTATCTACATCTATCTTTCTGTTTATTTATCTCTGTCTATTATCTATCTATCTATCATTTTTCTGTCAGTCTGTCATCTTATCTGTCCTATACAGTGTAACTACACTTCTTACTTGAAGACGTATCCCTAACATAGGAAGCTAGCCGTCTTATGGTGATTTTAACCATTGGTCAGTGTAGCAAAGCAATGTCAACACCGGAAGGGTCATAAATTTCCATGGTTTCAGATAAGAATTTTTATAGCTCTTCCTGGAGATGCAGGGATTGAACCTTGGACCTTGTGCAAAGCAAGCCCTCTTCAACTGAGCCGCAGTTGTGATACCATCACAATGTGAGATGGTGTTACATGGAAGCAGCGTGATGTAGAATCCCATTGACATTATGTAAAAGAAGCGCAGCGATGGTCTTTTACATAACCAAAATGGCTACGTGTCTCCTCTGAGCTATAGAATTTGTGAAATCCATGGCTCTCTGATGTAACTGGCAAGGATTTTGATATGAAACATCCAGATAAATATTTATGTATTTGAGATATTTATCAATATCAAAAATTGATATTTCTCCCTATTTTTGTGACTCGTGGAACCAATATAATTTCGGGTAATTGTTTTGTTATTGTTAATACAATGAATGTAGAAAATTCATGCTGAACGAATAATACACGGCCGGTACATTGAGCAAGCAGAATCCTGGAAAAGTTACTATATTATATCCTGGAAAAGTTACTATAGTATATTATAGCAGGCTAGTTAGAGGACTTTTATAGAAAGATAGTTTGATTTTTTTGGACATATATAAATATTGTGATCTTTAGCAATGAATGTTACAAGATACTTTTAGTAGCGATGAGTTCTGTAGCCGCTGCCGACTAAACGTATATATACAAAGTTATATGCCTCTATCCACATTTTCAGCTCATTGCCTTCTAGCTGGTGTTTATTTGTTATTTGGAATGATGTTACATTGCAATATTTATTAAAATATATGATTTGTCAACAAAACAACTAATAGCATAATCCGTGAGTCCCATTTTACTTTTGAGAAAAGTGGGATAGAAATTATGACAATGATAGTCGATGTCCACTTACAGATAAGTTGCATTGAGTCTAATGGGACGTACTCTCAGAAATGTGGATCTAGGATTATAGTTAGAAAGAATATCTGAAAATATTCTAATACTTTGTGGGGACTTTATAAAGATAGTAGCTTCTCCTCAATATATAAAATGATGTTTTCTCTTAGGAAATACATTGAATTGGATTGATGAAGTGTTCCTTGACTATCACCACTGCACAGGCTTTAGTTGTGATTGCAACTAGATGAAAAATCCATATTTTAAAGGTGTGATTAATGAGAATCTGTTGCTCCCGCCAACTAAGAGATTCATGTTTTTCATCTTAATTTAAGGACTTCTTTTACAATAATAAATACTGTGTGTATATATTATTGTATGCTATATTTTGCATTCCCGGGGTCGCTTGGATGACATGGAGCTATACGCAGAACCATGCATATATTATATTTAATCTCAGGAGAAGCAAACATCTAGAAATTCTGATTACAGGAGAAACAGTGATACAGCCAATAAAGAAAAGTCAGGTATCATCCAAATCTATTAGATATAATGACAGGCCAACTGTAATATTAAACAGAACATTGTTTACATTTTCTAATAATGAAAATTTACAGGCAGAATAATGGAAGTAGATGTATGCAATATGTTTGCAATATGTGCCAAAATAAACCAAAGAGTCAAATTGGTTTAATTTGTTGTTTTAAGGGTGTTTAGTTCGTTATGTCTAAGAAATAATGACAACTAAGAATAAAGTTTTGATTTTTAAAAAACACGTTAAAATAATAAACATACTGTCTTTGCAACTTGTAACATTTTAGCCAGTAAAAAAAGGGGAATAATTTTTTAAAAAATTACTATTGATTTTATATGTTTAAGTGCTCTTAAGTCTGCCCAAGCTGCATCACACGTCACCAGATAAATATAGAAAAATCGCCTCCTTGCCCACTAGAAAGTTGAACCAAGGACAAGGCTACATACATATTGTGTAATTTAAGGTTGCCAGATGTCTATTACTTTAGAGGACTTTTCTTAATTTAAAGGATAGTTTCTTATCCCAGAACTGTACGGCTTTGGACATGTAAAGATACTCCACACTCCCAAATTTTGGAATCTCTGATTGATTCAACTTTGCATTGCAGGCATTTTGACTTGGCAATTTGATGTGCTTTTCTGCTTTCAAACTGGCACCTTAATTGCAACAATTACTTTGAAACACGCACATACACATATGAAGCAAATGTTTTTGTTTATACTCAGTAAAACCAATCAATCAATGCTTTTTTCCTTCTTTAAACCAACTCCATATTCTCAGCTCCTACAGCAATTGCTTGCTTGCTTCCAGCAGCACTTATGTAATGCTTTCCTGCCCTTATTTCCCTCCAAATTTCCTTCTGGTGTTTGACGTTGTTTTCTTTAATCTGTCTGATTTTTCCCCCTCATATATATATATATATATAATTATATATATATATATATAATTCCCTCTCTCATATATATATATATATATATATATATATATATATATAATTATTTATATATATATATAAAATTTTCTTCAAAATCTGAGAATCTCTTTCAGGTCCACAGATTCACAAGGCATCAACATCTCAATAGCCTTCTTCTTAAGAGTTCCCTTTTCGGAAATGTTCAGATTGCCTTTCAGCACAAGACAGCCAAGTATATTTTATATTGATGAGCAGTGATTGATGTTAGTAAATATAGTTTAAATCTTATTATCAATCCCAAACAAGGCACTTTCACTGAGGAAATTAAACTTACCTAAGTGTTGACTTACAAGCTTCCTATTGATTTAAATGGGGCTACTTTTTATCATGGGAATACCAAAAATGGGGCCCTTGATTGCATTTAAACTGCAAGCTTTAATGCTGCATGGAAAACACAATGTATTACAGTCGTTCCCATTTGACATTGGAGTGGCTGTCCATGTTCAAAATCCCAGCTGTGTAAAGAACATAACTTGATTTTTTGGAATTTAGTCATCATTATTCGGATAGTCTTTCCATCTTCAAAATATTCCAAAGGATTTCACAATGTCCTCCAATGTTATTTGTAAAATCTTTTTGCAAAGATGTATTTTTCTGTGAAGCACAATAAACAAATATGTACCAAAGCAACATAATTTATTGTCTCCTATTGATTTTTTTAAATTGCAAACATTTTAAATGTGAGCTCACTTTCTTCAGTATTTTTGCACTTAATAATAAGTATAGTTATCTAGCATAATAGAACAAAGTTAACCCTTCAAGGGTTTGTGATTTACATATTAGCTAATGCAATTTTTATTTCTCTCATGGACATGTCAAGTCAAGAAAAAGAGTCTTACTTCTAATATTTTTTCCAGTACTTTCTTTTAATTGATGTATGTAAGAGATCAATTTAGTCCTTGTACTTTTTATTTATGCTTTTCAGCACATGTATACACTACTGGTTGTTTTTAACAAAATATATTTTTAGGGTATTAGGCAGTTGTTAAGTTTAAATATGCATAAATTTAAATAAATAATAAGTATAAATAAACTACCATTGCTAAGAGATTTAGTAGTTCTATGACGAATCAAATTTAGATAATTTATTTTTATATCCATGACCGTTGGGCTATACTGTCAGTGGGCTTTGAGGATTTTTTTTTTTCGGTGTCAGGAGTGACTTGAGAAACTGTAAGTTGCTTCTGGTGTGAGAGAAATGACCGTCTGCAAGGATGTTGCCCAGGGACACCCAGATGTTTTACGTTCCTATGGGAAGCTTATCTCATGTCCCCACATGGTGAGCTGGAGCTGACAGATGGGAGCTCATCCTGCTTCCTGGATTCGAACTGCCAACCTTTCAGTCAGCAGTCCTGCTGGCACAAGGGTTTAACCCTTTGTGCCATCGGGGACACTGAGGAAAATAATATATAAATAATAATCATAACGAGTATTCTGGGTTCAAATCAAATCCTATTTTTTCTGGGTCCAATTTACAAAACTATGGAGACATTCGAAAATTGCTCCGACTTGATAATGCCAATTCTCTTGGGGATTCTAAAAGTAGAGCTGCAGCGTCAATCGACGAGGCAACATTCATTGGTTGGAAACTTTTAGGGAGATTAAAAGGTGCCCTTGATTAATCAGGCAATGCAATTTATAATAAAAGGTTGCCTAAAAAATTAAATACCTGATTTAAAAAAAAAACTGCAGATAGCAGGCTTGTATTATAAGAGGACTCTGCCTGTCTCTTTTGCTTAGTTACCTCCTATCTCGTTCAAGTAAGTGCTGTCTACTTTTCTCCCGTTCAAAACTAATGTTGAATTTCCATGCAAATCTATTCCCATTTTACTGATTGTCAAAATTAACATGAGCAATATACTAAGATTTCATGTATTGAGTGGTAATTGTGGAAATTATCCATGTTCTTACAGCATTTAGTCTGCAAATGCATCAGGATTATTTTCACATTAAATTCACCCTAGGAAATGTAGTACCGGTATCTTCAAGCTGTAGCAAACTAACCCTTTGTTCCTCTACATTTTGGAACCATTAGGACCAATATGTAGTTTCCATAGTCTTTGTTTGGTCACATTGATACAAATTGGAAGTGCGTAAAGTGCATAAGCCGCCCTGAGTCCCCCCCGGGGTGAGAAGGGCGGGGTATAAGTAAATGAAATAATAATAATAACTAAACTAAACTGACTTAGGATGTGATTTGATTACCTATTAGCCAAGATGGTCGGCCGAATTAATGTCGTTAGGACTTTAACGACTGCTACTGCCTACAAAAGTCTAGCAGAAGCCACACTGCATACTACATTCTCATGAACCAGCTTTCCTAATACATGATGATCCCTGCCAATGTCTGGACTATTTAGTCATTTAATGGAATTTGTTTCGCGAGAAAATATTTAGTTCAGTTGAACTTTGTGGTTTTTAAAAGGGGAGACAGGGAGAAAAAAGGCAGGACTTGCCTGTGTGAAAAATCACCTGGCTATTCCGGCAAGTGCCTTTGCAGGAGATTATAGCTTGTTTGTTATGTTTCTTGCAACATATATGCATGTATTTTGTATCTTAACTGATAGAGCTGTGTTTCTCAATCTGGGGGTTGGGACCCCTGTGGGGAGTCATGAGGGGATTTCAGAGGGGGTCGCCAAAGACCTTTAGAAACAACAGTATTTTCTGTTGGGGTTCTGTGTGGGAAGTTTGGCCCAATTCTATCATCGGTGGGGTTCAGAATGCTCTTTGATTGTAGGCAAACTATAAATCCCAGCAACCACAACTCCCAAATGTCAAGGTCTATTTTCCCCAAACTCCACCAGTGTTCACATTTGGACATATTAAGTATTTGAGCCAAGTTTGGCCCAGATCCATCATTGTTTGAGTCCACAGTGCTTTCTGGATATAGGTGAACTACAACTCGAAAACTCAAACCCTTCCAATATTTTCTGTTCACCATGGGAGTTTTTTATGCCAAGTTTGGTTCAATTCCATTGTTGGTGGATTTCAGAATGTTCTTTTTGTTGTAGTTTAACTATAAATGACAGCAACCTCCGGGGTGAGAAGGGCGGGGTAGAAGTAACTGAAATAAATAAATAAACTACAGCTCCCGAATGACAATATCAATTCCCCTCCCAGCCCCAGCAGTATTCAAATGTGGGTATATTCGGTATTTGTGCCAAATTTGGCCCAGTGAATGAAAATGCATCCTGCTGCATATCAGATATTTACATTATGATTCATAACAGTAGCAAAATGACAGTCATGAAGTAGCAACGAAAATAATTTTATGGTTGGGGGTCACCACAACATGAGGAACTGTATCAAAGGGTTGCAGCATTAGGAAGGTTGAGAAACACTGTGAAAGAGTATTGAGTGATCCTTTCCCCTTTTCCTCTTTTTTATTTTAATTGGCAAAACACTAGAAATCAGTCCACATACATCTCTTTCAAAGATTCTACCTGGAACATAAAGATTCATGAGAAGCTGATTCTGTAGAAGGTCCCATCTATGAAATGTATGGCCTCTCAACTATTACATCAGATAGTAAGTAATTTTCATAGTGTTTTATCCTGCAAATAATTCCACAGTGGAAAGTTTGCAACCCAGGTTCTAGGCTTGGAATCCAGATGGGGTGAAAAGGAATTGAATGCAGGTAAGGCGTGTTGTGCCCTAACTTGTATTTTTAGGGGGAAAATAAGTAAAAGAACAAAACAAATATTTTCACAGTGTCCTCAGTTTATCCCCATTTTGCGTTAAAAAGATAGTTTGTCAAATGGCAATCTTAATTCCACAATTCTAGCCTGAGACATTGTTATCCTTTCCATAAGAACTTGATGGTTCATCTTAAGCTCTACCTCTCCATTTGAGAATTACTGCTCCCAGTCATGGGTATGGCAGTTTAGACAATTCGGATATTACTCCCTTATTATTATTGTGAGAATAATTGGGTGCGTAAATTCTTCTCACTGAGGAGGAAGAAGTTAGGCATGTTTTTATAATAATGACCTTCATTTGTTGAAAGCTCCTTCCATTTTGATTTGCGGCAGTTTTGACTCTCCACAGCTTCTGCACCGTCTTCTTAGAATGGGAACCATCATAAATTCTGCTGCAACAAAACAAGATGTTACATTATCATTGAGCTACTTTTGGTTCACTAACAAATATGCATGCATTAGATAAAGATGACACTTCAAACCACCAATAAATTACCAAATGCTGCCAAAACCAAAGAACTGTTTAATATTTGCCTCCCTCCCTTCTTTTCTTTTTCAGAGAGAGCAGTTTGGGTGACATAAATTAATACTTTTTAATTGGCTGCGTAATATAGGGGGAAATGTGGCTACAAATATGTTAGCTATCTTCCTTAAATCTTGATGACAAAACTCCATTTAGTCAGGATTTAGTGTGGAAAACAACATAAACTAAACTTTGATATGGAAGCAGGGGAATTACAGACAAAAATCAATCAGGGACAGCTAACACCTCCCAACATAGGATTCCCCCAGGCAGCAAATAGCCAGGCAGCGAAGCTGCAAGACCATTCAGTGCTAATCAAGGTGGCCAATTGCAACATTCACACTTGCCTCAGGCAAACAAGAGTTATTTCTCCCACCCTGGACATTCCACAGATACATAAACCTCACTTGCCTAGTTTCCAACAGACCCCTCAACCTCTGAGGATTCCTGCCGTAGATGTGGGTGAAACGTCAGGAGAGAATGCTTATGAAACATGGCCATACAGCCCGGAAAACTCACAGCAACCCTCCTGAATATTGTTTATAATGTGCTGTGTTAAGGTCATAAGAACAAAATCTTTGCATTCTATCCTCTTCAATTGGAGAGGAAGAAGGTTTTTTTTTTTTTATCTCACTCTTTTTCAACCCAAAGACAGACAAGACACTATATTGCTAGATCTCCTGCTGCCTGAGAAATATAGAAAAAGGAGCTGAACCACCAAGGTCCAGTAATAGGAATACAATGAAACAATAAATTAAAAATGGCCAAACACACATACGGACCATATATAATAGAACAAGCCTAGAAACTCCAGCAGTGGCATGATTAGGCAGCCAGCCATTAAAAGCTTGCAAAAGAAATGGGATTTGTCTTCTGCCTAAAAGAGTGAAGAAGAAAAGGCCTTCTACGAATCCAGAGGGAACGGGCTTTTTATTCCGACAAGCCTTTGACGTTTAAACTGGGTTATGGTTGAAAGGGGCTGTTGTTTCTTTTTTATTGTTGTGCTTTTTAAATCAGGCTTCAAACCTTCTTTGTGTGTGTTGTTTTGTTTTAAATGTATTTGCTTTTGTTTGAATTTTCCTCTTCTTAGATGGCTGTTTTGAGGGACAGGGGAGGCAGGAAGGTGGGATATATGTTTCATAAGTAAACTTAAGTAGCAATGGCTTTAATCACTTGCATAACTTGCATTAGCAAATGCCGGAACTATTTTTAAACACTCAACTTTCTATAGGCATCGCCGGAATAATCCTTCCACTGAGCCAAGGGTTCAGATGAGATCAAAAATGGTGGTGTTCGGAGGTTGCAATTCATATAGGAACCTTTCTCAGCTCTTCCACTTCTTCATCCAAATGCTCAGTTTGATCAATGCTTAAGTTTCTGCCACCTTGATAGAATTGTTTGTACAATTTCCAATTATCTAGGAAAACTCAGATGAAAAAGCAATGCAGAAAGCACCTTGGTTGAGTGGTTTGGGCTGAGTGACTAATTCTTACAGGGCACAGTTGACCCCTTTTAGCTGGCAGATCTGACCACAACAGCTCAAGCGAAGGGAGTGAATTGGAAAGAAGGTTAAAAGGAAAGGCAGGCCGGGGGAATCGGAGTCTCTTGTGAACAGAAGAGCCTCCACAAGGACATTACTCCCTTGCAAAATCTGGTGCACATGTTAAAGTTCCCCCCAGGCAGCACGCGCATGACTTGTATTTATTTGTCAGATAACCTAAGCTGACAGTAACCTTCACAGCAATAGGTGGACAATATTTACAATAGGATGACTTTTTATTATTAGGTATTAAACAATGTCTCCTTAATGTACTGGGGGACAGGCAGGCTTTTCTTGATCACCAGGCAAGCATGTCATCTTGCTCCAACAATTTTTTTTCATGTTCAATGCAGTCATTGTGGACCGGGCAAATAGAAATAAATAAATGCGACTCCCTCCATTTCCGCTTTTTGTTTCCCTTTATCACTCTTACCGTGTCCCAAGGCAGTGAGGCAGTATAGAAGAGCCTCGCTTTGTGTTAGGCTTTCGCTTCCTCTGAGGTCGTGTGTGTATGTATGCATGAGCCTGAGTGTGCATGCATGCATGTATTATTTCTGGCTTGACGTTATTAGCCACAGAGGTTGAAATGTTTGTGTTTCCATTGGTGTGTGTATGAGAGAGAGACAGTTTGTTCTACTTTGCTCTTTTTGCCCAAAGTAAAAAATTATTGTTTTGCCTTTTGGCCCGTGACTCAAGAGTAAACAGTTTTCTTGGCAGCTGAAGAGGAGACCGCAGAAGCTCCTCTGAGCCGGGTGAGTGGGTGCACCTGCCGCGTGGCCTTGAATAGGAGAGGATTCTCCCACACTGGGGCAGGAAGCCCTCCATGGCGTAAGCCATCCTGCATTCACAAAGGCCGCCTCTGTTCACAGGTTCTTTGGGAGCCGGCAACAGGGGCCAATGAGATATTCTGAAAGGACCTCTTGCCACAGCAATGAATTCGGCATCGCGAGGAACAAGCACAGGACTTTAACTACGTGGCATTGGCAGGGGAGATGGCTTTGTACCAAAAAGAGAGGCAGTGCCAGGTTCAGGAAGGCTTTCCACAAGGACATCTTCCTTACAGCTCTTTGAAATAGTTCCTGAATTTCAACAAGCCAACTTACAACTTTTTATCAAGCCATAAACACCCGCAGAACCCCTGAGAGGGACTGCATGCCATTTTGACAAGATACCAGATACCTGATTGCATTTTGTGATATGCTTTGAGTAAGAACCTCCCTTTGACTGCAGTGGAAACGTGATGTTTTGTGAAGATGATCAAGTTCACATTATGTACCAAACCAGTATCTTCAGACTTAAGCCAATCACCAGTTTGGCTCCATTTTCTCCAGGAAATGACCAGCACCATACAACAGGTTTGTGTGCTCCTCCAACATGTATGTTGAATCCTTTCCCAGGAGAAAGATAGCATATAAATTATGAACAAGCAAACAAATACATAGAATCATAGAGTTGGAAGAAACCACAAAGGCAATCTGGTCAAGCCCCCTGCCATACCATCTCAGCACATCAATAATGGAAATGGGGATTGCCTCTTTTCAGAGGGGAAAAGAGTCTTTTAATTTCCCTGTGGACAATTATTGCAATTAAATTGTTTTGTCCCCCCCCCCCATTTTCTCTTCATATAACTGATGAAACCAAGGCCAAATGTTCTATGTTGGCCATGTAGTCTGTGCCATCTGCCAAACGAATAATAGTAATATAGTATTATAGTATAATAGTAATAATAATAGACATCATAAGTGCTCATGTTTCTTTGAGGCCAAGTTGGTGAGCATGTTTCCTACATTGATATGAGCAAAACCATAGTTACACAAATCTCAGGGCTTTCAATGCAAAAGCAAATGTTTCCTCTTCTTCATGAAATACTGAGGGACATATAAGTGGACCCCAAGAAAACTGGGATCAATTTTTCTGCCTTTCTTTTTTGGTGAAATTTTATTTTCTTGAATAAATATTAAATATTTCTTGCACTTCCTTTTCATTCTGTCTTCTTGGACTTTCAGTAATTTTATTTTATTTTCCTAGTAGCTACAGAGTTAAGTTACTTGTTGCAACTAGATACATAATTGTAATTAGCTCAGGAATTTGAAACACGAGGATTCGATCTGTTCCAAGCTTCTTCTTCTTCTTTTAAATTCCAGCTGGAGGCTACCAATTTTGATATTGAGGAAAATTCTAAAGTAATGTCCAGTCCTAACGCAAACATTTATACCAATCAAGTCTGGATGTGTATAGCATATTTTATGATACCTTTGTTGCTGATCATACCATTATTTCTGACCAAAATATTATTGATAACTGGGAGCATAATTTCAAATGCATGAGCCACAGAACTTCCCTGATGTAAATAAGACCAGGGCTACATCATCTCCATTTCCCCTTTGAATCTAATATTTAACCCTTTAGGAGACCACACTACTGGTACAGTTGCAATGTCTGCTACGCCTCCAAGGCTGTATTCATTAGCTTAGCAGCACCATCCTGTTTTCTAGGGTCAAATCCTGCATTGAAACAGTTCCATAGCTTAGCTTTGGTGAGGCCTGGCCTAGTTCAGAAGGAGCTCAAACATTTCATCATAAAACATCAACAAATTCACTATGCATCCTGATCATATTTCAGAGCTCATTAAACTTTGCTCAGAATAGATGGTGGCATACAAATTAGACATAATCAAGAAAAAGAGCTAGGTTTTATTCCATAATTGCTTTTTATTAGTTTAATCTTGTGCACCGTAGAAAGGGATGGAGGTTTTCAAGAGCAGCTTTAAAATATATCACAAGAAGCATCCAGTTGCAAACGGAAGATCCCGTAGTCTAGAGGCACATCCGGTGAATTTAAAATCTTGGGCTTGAAACTGAAAGCAAGACATTATTATACAAGGATTACCAAATGGTCATTTTTCAAATCATTCTAAAACATACATCTTGCAGGAAAAATAAAGTAAGATAGATATGAGCAAACTGTATAAACTATCTTTTGATCAAAAGGAGTAGTTGTATTCATTGGGATCATTCTACCAACACAAAACAGTAAACAAGATGACTGTCTTTAATGCACTGCATTCCACATTGTTCGGAAAAGACCTCTCCCCCTCCCTTGGACCACTTTACATTGCTGTAATCCATTTCCCTCCATTCTTATTTTCCAGACTGCTGATGGCCTGTGTTCTTGAGACAATCCCTGTCATTCTGCAGTGAACCGTGAGCCATTTGTACCATTTATTCAAAGGCTGTTTTTTCATTCTACTGTTTTTAAATAGAGTTGACTTTTCTCATTTCACCCCATCCTACCTGTTTGCTCACCTTTTTCCCTAGACAATGAAGTAACCCTTACTCATCACTTCCTTCCCCCTTCCAAGTATTTAAGGCAAGCATCGATATGGCTGCAGCAACTTCAAAAATAATGTTGACACAGCTGTTCCAAAGTTGGGAATCTGGTTTGTATCATCATCCCCAATGTAAATACATTAGGGAGTGCACAAATACATCTCTTACTTTGCAAGACATGCGGAATATAGTTTGCAACTTCTATGCTATTTTCCACATTACTCTTATTTTGCTTAATCATGAAAGACAACGTTAAATACTCCTTTGGAGTAGTTATATAAGGTACTGCTCAATGCTATCATATTCTATACCATTGGTTGGTATAAACTATGAGTCCTGACCTCAAATGGGTATCCTGAGCTCAATGTTGGGGGTCACCAAAAATGGCAGTGGTGAAAGGCTTCTGAATACCACCTAGATATTTACATGAATTGTTTGTGAAATATTAACAGTGGACCCTGCTGAAAATGCTTCAGCTGTACTTCATAAAAAGAAAACTCAGCCTGATTAGGAAGCCTTGCAAGTGCTGATTTGTTATCAGCAACTATTTGATTATTAGTCTTATTTTATCTACCTATATACCTGGGGTCATGTAAATAATTTTTGGGCCAAAAGGAGTCACAAGTGAAAAAGTTTAAGAAGCCCTATCCTATACAATACTGTCAACACTTAAAACTCAAAAAATAAGGAGGAATAAAAAGCAACACGGATAAGCTGAGCTCATTTCCATACCTATGACTCTGCAGATGCCATGATACCATGAGCTCAAACTGTCCTATTGCAATGTTGGAATCTCCAGAAAGTGGGATCCTATGGTTCCCTGTGTTGCTGCTGTTTCTTCTAACCTTTTAAGGAGCAAGTGGAAATGGTTTCAAATCCTCATTTTTGGACACACTCAGAATGTTTGGTGTCTTTTAAAGTAAGCCAATGAGTACAATTAGTCACTTGTTCACAGTTATTATTGAGGAAATAGGTCTGTGGTGCATGTTACAAGACCAGCCTGTGGTCCGTGGACCATCCGTGGTCTGCAAGAACTAAAATATGGTCTGCAGTCTCACTGTTACTACACAGTTGCAATGAGAGTGACTGGTCTCGCAAAACCCTTTTATAGGGTTTTGCGAGACCAGTCACTCTCATTGCAACTGTGTTGCAATGGTTAGAAGGTTAGAAGAAACAGCAGCAACAAACCAAAGCTTATTAAATATGGGCGAGCAGATGGTGACTACTGGATGGCATATGTTCTGTATCAGAAACTAGAGCTGATGTGGTCTATCCAATGCAATGTTCTGAATCAACACCCCAAATAACCAAATCAAATCTAAAGTTGACCAAAAACTGATTCGTAACCATTTTGGTACCAATTTTGGAGGGTGGTCCCTGGACAAAGTTATCCCTGTTAAAAAAGGTTGGGGATCACTGACCTAGTGAAACAAAGGGGGAAAAGCTCATATAAGGTGTGAAAGCCTGAAAAAAAAGATAAGGAAGCTAAAGAGGAATTGGGGAAGGGGAACATGTCCTGAATTTTGAAAATGCACTGAGAAAAGAAACGACACCGCTCAACTGTGGTTTAAATGCCTTGAGTTATTCTGGAGTGAATATCCTTCTGGTTATGGTAAGAATGAAGGTTGAATCAACTGAAACAAGGTATGAGTCATGTGAATTCTGAATACGAAAGTGCAAAGACCTGTAGATGAATCACCCCTGAAATGTCATAATTCTCTGGCCTGAATTCCTCCAAAGTTTAAACTGCTTATAGAAAAAAAATACTTTTTTGGCCCTTATGAACATATCAGCACTAGGTACTCCTTGTGCCAAGGCTAGTTATATATTGGGGAAAAGGTATATTCTCTGCTGTTAGCAAGTTCTCACACCAACAATGGATTTCCCTGAGATATATGTGCCTTTGTCATCACTTAAAACTTAAGACTGCATTTCCCTGCTAATGAATGATAGCATTTTTTCTGGTCACATTCTCCAAGTTTTCCCCAATTCTCTTCTTTTCTTTTGTATGTCTTGCTCTCTGGGATTCTGCACACCAATGAGAAGAATCCTGGTTT